>NC_135225.1:18614198-18629198 GCF_052324685.1 Brachyhypopomus gauderio
TCTGAGCGTCTGTGTCTGAGCGTCTGTGTCTGAGCGTCTGTGTCTGAGCATCTGTGTCTGAGTGTTTCGTCTGTGTCTGAGCGTCTGTGTCTGAGTGTCTGTCTCTGACCGTCTGTCTCTGACCGTCTGTGTCTGACCATCTGTGTCTGAGTGTTTCGTCTGTGTCTGACCGTCTGTCTCTGACCGTCTGTCTCTGACCGTCTGTGTCTGAGCGTCTGTGTCTGAGCATCTGTGTCTGAGTGTCTGTGTCTGAGTGTCTGTGTCTGACCGTCTGTGTCTGACCGTCTGTGTCTGACCATCTGTTTCTCAGGATGCCCTGGAGACAAAAAGCATGAGTTCCTCACCAGTGTTCTGGATGCGCTGTCCACAGACATGGTCCTCGCCGTCACGGATCCCGCCGCCACCGGCAGGTAGTCGCACACCTGAATGAACACACCTGGAGACACAGGGTGGTGGACACTGGATGGGAACATGGGCCGGGACACAGGGAAACGTGGCAGAGACACGGAGGGGAGGGGGGGGGGGGGGGGGGGGGGGGCTTGGTGGTGAATAAAGGGGGTGGGGTCACGGGGAGGCACAAAGGGTGGGGGACCATATTACTTTGCTTTGGTGAGTTTGGGAGAAACCACCGATGATTACATTTTACATTTTGTAATTAAGTGCAGCTGTGTGGACCAAAAAACATTTCACGTTACACTGTGTGTCACAACTAAATTCACCCAAACTCACCCAAACACACACACACACACTACACTCTTTACTTTAAGTTTTCCAATACATGAACTACAATGCAAGTGCTTCACTGCATTGCATTAATTAAGTGAGTCCTACTTTTACAAAGTGCTTCTCCGAGCCCTGGTTCAGGGGAATGATGGAGGTATTTTATCCTTCATACCTGGAGGCTGAATGAGGTGGTTAGAAGCCCAGTCTCACTACAGCTCACACAGATCCTCAGAACGCATGCATGGCTGCATAGCGCATCCATGAAGAGGTGATGGACAAGGATGATCCCAGAAGGACACAAATGTCTCCAGAAGTGGAGGATGTTGGGGGTGGGTGGGGTGGGAAACCGCTGTAGGCTGTCAAACAGGAAACAGTTGTCCCTGCAGTTCACCACAACCACAACTCTCAGCTTCACGGATGGGGATGGTTTCTGTGCCGGCGTGTCTCGGCAAACTGCTGCCTTCACAAATGAAGCACTTAGGAAACCAAAAATTTGTTTGTTCCCTTATGTTTAATAGATGCTTCCAGAGCATTGCAGTGCGTCTTTCCTAAAGCTCTGTAGCAGTTTGGGAATCCATGTAACCACTCTGAGAATGTGCTTATGGTACATTAAAAGTCCCATGAAGTCTACATCCATAACATCTTTGTGATTAGAGTTGTGTCGATGATCTGGGGGTTGTGTCGATGATCTTTCTACAGAACAATGTAAACTAGGTTTTTCTAATCTTAGCTAATGCTTACACAAACCTTATCCCACCCAGTCACAAGGCTACACAAGCTTTATCCTGCCCAATCACAAGGCTGCACAAGCTTTATCCTGCCCAATCACAAGGCTGATGTCCCCAACATGGCAGTCCAGCTTGACTAGCAGGCAGGAAGTCTTGGACGGAGTAATAGCAGATCCTTGTGCTCATTTGAATATTAGGACCACGCCCAGGCAATCTTCAAATACACCTGAGCTGTTAGCTCTTTTAATTCTTTTGTATTATGCAAACTTTGACTAATGTTTAATATGACACAAGTTTCAAATAACACATTTTAAGTACTTATAATGAAATACTTATTTTATGTTCTCCGCCTCTATATAAGTTATTTTCCCATTAGAACCTTGATAGAGTCTACGGTGCCTGAAAGAGTTTGTGCTGCTTGGCCTCGTGCAGCAGGTCCAGTGGTGTAACCTGTTGGTGTTTCCGCAGGATGCCGGAGCCAGACCCGAGTCACACCCTGGAGGAGCGCGTTGTGCACTGGTACTTCCGCCAGCTGGACAAGAACTCCAGCGGTGACATCGGCAAGAAGGAGATCAAGCCCTTCAAACGCCTGTTGCGCAAGAAGTCCAAGCCCAAGAAGTGCGTGAAGAAGTTCGTGGACTATTGTGACATCAGCAACGACAAGGCGCTCTCTCTGCAGGAGCTGATAGGCTGTCTCGGGGTCACGAAGGAGGACGGTACGCCCACTCCTGCTTTATTATTGGTTGCCACTGGTCGGCCTGCTTTTCTATTGGCAGCAGAGTTTGAGATGATATCTGACAGTGTTTCTAAGTGTTTATTGGAGTTTCTAAGTGTTCATTTGCTATCAACTGTTGTGAATATGTGAAATGGACTTTTTTACGATTGTGTTTGTTTGTGTAATGACAAATTCACTGCCTTCTTCACAGACACCAAAGCAAGTGAAAGTGCAGGTACCAGTACACTGGTGAGTGGGAAAGTGTCTGTGCTCTGTGCTCACTATAAACACTTCTAAAGATTTAACTGCAGTAAATCAACTGAACTGTAACATTAACTAACATTCAGTACTGGTGTGCAGATAACTGAATATTCTGTATATAACTGTATAGTATGTAAAATGAATCATAACATAAACAGTACTGTATGGTCTTTAAATATAAACAGTACTGAATGGTCTTTACTGATGTTTCTTTTTTCCTTCTGTTCTCAGAACATGTTGAAGAAACAAGGTTGAGTCAGCAGAGCCCCTGACCACCGGCGTCTCTGACCGCCAACAGAAACCCATAGTATTTGCACTTTGTACTTTAAAAACAATGTAAATTCACTTTGTAGAAAAACAGAAGTATTGAACCACACTGCTGAACATGTGAATGACGTTAGTTTTTTTATGTCCTTACAAAAAGTTAATACTTTAACACATACAATGTATGTGTCCTTTTTGCGTCTAAAAGAAAGTATGCTTTTCTGAGTTGTACAAGTTCTATTACGTGTTCTCCTGTTGACATATGTCCTGTTGACATATGTCCTGTTGACCTGTTCTTTGTTGAGCTCCTGACACCAGATCCATGGATCACTGATAAAAGCAAATCAACACCTGAGATTTGATCTTATTCTGGCCCAGAAGGTTTATGCCCGTGTATCACTAAATGGTTTTAGGATGGATCTTGCAAAGACAGCATTGTGTTAATCAGAAATAAAGAAGTCTTTTATATTTTTTGTATGTTTTATACCAATACAGTGTATATAGACCTCTGATGAAATGTTAAAAAAATAGGATCTTTGTACCTATAATTAAAAAAATTCCATCCTAACTGACTGTCTGGGTACCTGTCTTGTATAGTGAAGACGTGGCTATATCAGGAGGTTGTTAACCCCAGGTTAACCCCCAAGTTAACCCCCAGGTTAACTCCACCACACCTGTAAAACTGGATGAACCTCCAGGGCAGATCCTGGGAAGAACAGGTCATAGGTTAAAGGTTAGATTCCCTTAAGGGCATTCAGGGTGCTCAATACCTGAGCGTTGTTAAGGATATGCTAATTCCTTAAGCTGTGAGGGGTCAAACAGGCATCACAATGAAGAAAAAATGTGACTTCATTAGTGTTTAAGTGATGTTGGAGCACGTTTGTAAGTTTATTTATTGAGATGAATGAAATGTGCTAGATTTGAACTTCTAGTGCAATCTACACCAACAAACGTATATAGAATAGAATAAACTCACAGCCCAAAATTACACATCAAAGCCACAAAATAAACAATTCAAGGCGTTAACCATTGTTTTGCACACAATAGACACTAAACCTAAGTTTAGTAAGAGGTCTAAATCTCATGATTTAGATTTGTCTAAATAACATAATGTACCATTTACATGAATTGTTTGAATAGGTTTGAATAAAAGGAAAACACTTGTGAATGTGCTGACTGTAATGTCACCTCCAACTGAGCCCAGGATGACCTCTAGCTGACCCCATGACCCCGCGGTTACCATGAGATTGGTGATGAACAGACCGTCTCAGGATGGTGAGATTAGCTAGCACTCAGACTGATGGTCTCACACAAGCCTACATGAAGGGAACAATAACCATGGATGACAAAGACAGAAAGGGAGAGAGAGAAGAAAAGAGGAGATACAGACAGGGATAGAGAGGTGGAGCAATAGAAAGAGAGAGAAAGGCAGAGAGAGAGATATTCCAGCTCAAGTATTCATCTAATGCAGTAAGAGTGATCACAGAAACAAACAACTGTGAAATGTAATGAGTCACCAGACGGGCTCAGATGCCCAAACAGAGGCTGACACTGACGAGAAAGGCCAGACGACTCTCTAAGCTGCCTGCTTCACAACCCAGGAGTCACCTGCAGGGAAACTCCATAAACTGCCTAAACAATAATCAAGCTCAGTGGAGACCTTGAAATTAGGCCAGTGCTTACTCTGCTAATTTGGCAGTGTATGTATGTGTGTGTGAGTGTGTGTGTGTGTGTGTGTGTGGTTATGCTGTGTGTGTGTGTGTGTGCTGCATGTGTGTGGTTGTGCTGTGTGTGTGTATGTGTGTGTGTGTGGTTATGCTGTGTGTGTGTGTGTGTGCTGCATGTGTGTGGTTGTGCTGTGTGTGTGTGTGTGCGTGGTTATGCTGTGTGTGTGTGTGTGCTGCATGTGTGTGCGTGTGTGCTGAGTGTGTGTGCTGCGCGTGTGTGTGCATGTTTGTACGTTCATGCATGTTTTTGAGTGTTTGCTGCATCAGTGTTTGTGTATGCATGGTGTGCATGGGTGTGTGTGTTGAGTGCATGTGTGTGTCTGTGTGTGCATCACTGACAGTTCCAGGGTCACCTTGGTTTCTTTGCGGTCACCTCTTTTCCTGCTCTTTTAAGGGTGACCCCAGTTTAAGGGTCACCCCAAGGGTCTTTGGGGTGACCTTTGACACTAATGGAGTTAGTATGGTTTGTCTTTGATCCACTGACACCCTGCTGCACATTGCGACAGCAGCCTTTTGTGAGACAGGAAGCAGAGATGAACCATCATGGTCTCCATCCAAGCACACTCCCACTCTCACACTCTCACTCTCACATTCTCACACTCACTCTTTCACAGGCACTCAGCCTAGCTGTGGAGCTTCACCATGGTCACTGCCATGTGGGTCGGAACACTCACCCACAGTCAGGTCAGAAGGTCAGCCAGGCAGCAGGAGACGTCTGCTCCCTGCGTCCTGGTACACGAAACTGCTGTTTATGTTGCCATGAAGCTCCCCTGATTTTCGTTATAGTGTTGTAGCTATAGACCATCTCCTCAGTGAAGAACACACACCCAGGCCACTAAAGCCACATAGTTCTAGCTGTTACATGTGGAAGGACCACACCGTTCTCAGATTCTGCCTCTTACATATCTCCCACTTTTCCATCCAATATATTCCTCTCGCTAAACCATATAAATAAATTCACTCCACATGGTGCTGTGTTAATCAACAACATCCCGTGGCACATATGGTACCAGGCTGATTCTAACAGAGGAGGATCCATCTCACACTGCTGTGAGATGCTCACTGGATTCACCATTTACTCCTCCTCAACTGCTCCTCACCAAAGTCATGCATCCATATTTGAGCCATTTACAATAATGATGGATGTGATCTGTGTGACTCCAGCTCAGAATTCTGCCACTGAAAAACAGCCCTTCTGTCTCTCTCTCCCTCTCTCCCTCACTCCCTTTTTCTCCATCTCTCTCTACCTCTCTCCATCTTTCTCACTGTTTCTCTCTCTCTCTCTCTCTCTCTCTCTCTCTCTCTCTCTCTCTCTATCAGAACACTTACATTCCATCTGGTCCGTTTGTTAGCCATGTTGTTGTTTGTAAACAGTGTACTGAATCGGTGCATGGATAATAAATTAGCAGTTATAAACACTCAGCATTTGAATTTGAACTTGGGTAGAAATTGCACTAAAGCTCGTCAATCATCAAGAGATTTTCAATCTTAAAAACATCATGCCAACACATATAAACAAACTCATTTCTCTCTCCCCCTCTCTCTCTCTCTCTCCATCACTCTCTTACACGCACACACACACACACACACACACACACACACACACACACACACACACACACACACACACACACACACATTACACAGAGATACTATTGATACCATGTTCTTTGGGCATGGCATGTGTGTTTAACATTCCCTGTGTGTGTGTGTGTGTGTGTGTGTGTGTGTGTGTGTGTGTGTGTGTGTGTGTGTGTGTGTGTGTGTGTGTATGTTTAATGGGTACCAGCAGTGGGCATTCAATCTTGCTCTGGCATGCCATGTGGAGAAATTCCTGTCAAAGCCATCATCCACTTTAATGGCGGCTGGCTGGACACGTCTCACTGTGGCCAGCTCAGGAGCAGTGCACCATGGGTAAACATGGCTGGGAGAAAAGCAGGGAGGTGGGGGATGGCGCTCTCTCCCCACCAACCAACACTCCACCACGAAACAACACCTGAAACTACCTGGAGGGGCTTCTGTGGGAGCTAGTCACACTACACAGATGGGACAGGGGGCAAACCAGGGCAGATGGGCAAAAGTGGAGGGGACAGAAGTGGAGTGTCTAAAGCAGGGGTGCCCAATACGTCGAGAAGTGTGGGTAGATCACATGACATTAAAAAGTAGTGGATGTGAGACAGTGAAGCAGTGAGACAGTGAAACAGTGAGACAGTGAGATAACGAGGCAGTGAAGTGGTGAAACAGTGAAGCAGTGAGACAGTCAAACAGTGAGAATGAGACAGTGAAGCAGTGAGACAGTGAAATAGTGAGACAGTGAGATAATGAAACAGTGAAGCAGTGAGATAGTGAGAAAGTGAAGTGGTGAGATAGTGAAGCAGTGAGACAGTGAAACAGTGAGACAGTAAAGCAGTGAGACAGTAAGACAGTGAAGCAGTGAGAAAGTCAAACAGTGAGTGAAACAGTCAAACAGTGAGACAGTGAGATAACGAGGCAGTGAAGTGGTGAAACAGTGAAGCAGTGAGACAGTCAAACAGTGAGAGTGAGACAGTGAAGCAGTGAGACAGTGAAATAGTGAGACAGTGAGATAATGAAACAGTGAAGCAGTGAGATAGTGAGACAGTGAAGCGGTGAGATAGTGAAGCAGTGAGACAGTGAAACAGTGAGACAATAAAACAATGAAGTAGTGAGACAGGAAGACATTGAAGCAGTGAGACAGTCAAACAGTGAGACAATAAAACAATGAAGCAGTGAGACAGTGAAGCAGTGAGACAGTGATGTGTTCTCATGGAAACCTCATAGTAAAACTATCCTAATATTACAACAGTAATATTAACATAATCTATATGTATTTCTATTAGAGCACAAACAGTATCTTCCTGAAACACATAAAATGGACTTTGATGACAGGATGATGAATAAATGCAATATATATTTATAAAATATTTTTATTATTTTTATTTATAAAATATAATTCAGTTAAAAACATGGAGCTGTTAATCCTTTTGCTTAATCTAAACGCCTGTTACATTCAGATGTATATATCATACTGTGATCTGCAAGATTACTATATAAAAGAAACTAGTTCTATCACCCTTACTAGTGTTGTGTGTTCAGTGTTCTCCCATAAGGCCGATGTCATGAGGACTGGTCTGTCTGAGGCAGAAGGGCCCGTTTGTAGTGGGACAGGTATGTGCGGGTGGGGCTAAGGGAGGGGGCGGGGGAAGAGGAGGGGCTTCAGCACACCTGTCTGCCCTCAACAGGGCCACCGATTGTTGTGACATGAAGGATCAGTCAGACCTCTTAGAGCCAGCATCGCCGTGACAATGTGTCATCACCCCCAGCAACCGGGCTGTCACCACCACAGATCAGGTTGCTCTCAGGTGCATTCACCTGGGCATCACCTTAATTCTTGGTTCCTTCTCTCTCTCTCCTTCTCTCTCTTTCTCTCCTTCTCTCTCTGTCTCTCGCCTTCTCTCTGTCTCACCTTGCATGTGTCTCCTTTCTCTCTCATTGCAAATAAATACCTTTAAATTCAATTCTGTGTTGCTGTATTGACTTGATATTCAAGTTTTTAAACATTTAAAATCTGTCTGTGTCTCTGTCTATCTCTTTGTCTCTCTCTCTCTCCATCTATGGTGGCCCTGATCAAGGCACTTTAAAAACACATTTGGCCTTATTTGGAGGGAAGACAAACATCATGTATGACAGACGATCAACTCTGCTCTTTTCCACTTGAGTCGTAAGTGAGTCGTAAGTGAGTTGTGAGTCATGAGTGAGTCGTGAGTTTCTCAGCCCTGTTCTGTTCTGTTGGCCATGTTGTGCTCTAGTAGCTGTGAGATTAAGGGTCTTTTGCCAGAAATAGAAAGAAACAGTGAGAGAGACCAGTGGGGGGTTGAAGGACACGGTATAGGAGCCTGGCCTTTGACACTCCTACTGCAGGGCTTCGAGGAGGTCCTGCTTTCTGCACTACCACAGCGACTCTGTCATTCCTCCCTGGAGTTTAGCTTTGAGGCATTCAACTGCTCACCTAATTCAATGACAACAGGGCGGAAGGACAGAGCAAACAAAGTGAAGGACAGCACTCAGAGCCAATCACTTCAGGAGGAGGAGGAGGAGGAGGAGCAAAAACACATGGGCTCTGGATCCCATGAAGTGTGCAAGGTAAAGGCATGATTCCCGCCAGCTGGCAGCCTACAGAGCCACGACTGGAGGTGCCGGTCCAGGAGGGAGCAGAACAGAAGTGCGGTGGGTGGGGTGTCCGACAAGCTGAAGTAGATGAAATGACATGAATGCTGTGTGTGGGTGGGAGTTGTGTAAACAGGGAACTGTTGTGGTAACCAGCGATCTGACAGCGCACAGCTAGCCCTTTGAGCCCACTCACCTCTCAATCGTGGATGTGTTCAGAGCTGCACAGGTCTGTCTACAGACAGAAGTCCCGTGTCAGACAGGCGTGTCTTGTTGTCTGTTTTGGAGCAGTGCTGTGTTGTATGCCGCAGACTTAAAGGAGAGGAGAATTTCCTGGGAAGCATCCAGTCTAGCATGGTGGTCTAGAGCCACCCACTCAAAACACATCGGGCTTGATAGCACTGGATCTCCACCCTGGCACATCTGCACAAGACACGCCTCACCTGTACCCCCACATCTCACCCCTCACATGTACCCCCACATCTCACCCCTCACCTGTACCCCCACATCTCACGCCTCACCTGTACCCCACATCTCACACCTCACCCTCACCTGTACCCCCACATCTCACACCTCACCTGTACCCCCACATCTCACACCTCACCCCTCACCTGTACCCCCACACCTCACACCTCACCCCTCACCTGCACCCCCACACCTCACCTGTACCCCCACATCTCACACCTCACCCCTCACCTGTACCCCCACATCTCACACCTCACCCTCACCTGTACCCCCACATCTCACACCTCACCTGTACCCCCACATCTCACACCTCACCCCTCACCTGTACCCCCACACCTCACCTGTACCCCCACACCTCACCCCTCACCTGTACCCCCACACCTCACCCCTCACACCTCACCTGTACCCCCACATCTCACCCCTCACACCTCACCTGTACCCCCACATCTCACACCTCACCCCTCACCTGTACCCCCACATCTCACACCTCACCCCTCACCTGCACCCCCACACCTCACCCCTCACCTGTACCCCCACATCTCACCCCTCACCTGTACCCCCACATCTCACACCTCACCCTCACCTGTACCCCCACATCTCACACCTCACCTGTACCCCCACATCTCACACCACACCCTCACCTGTACCCCCACATCTCACACCTCACCCCTCACCTGCACCCCCACACCTCACCCCTCACCTGTACCCCCACATCTCACCCCTCACCTGTACCCCCACATCTCACACCTCACCCTCACCTGTACCCCCACATCTCACACCTCACCCTCACCTGTACCCCCACATCTCACACCTCACCTGTACCCCCACATCTCACACCTCACCCTCACCTGTACCCCCACATCTCACACCTCACCTGTACCCCCACATCTCACACCTCACCCCTCACCTGCACCCCCACCCCTCACCTGTACCCCCTCACCTCACCCCTCACCTGTATCCCCACACCTCACACTTCACCCCTCACCTGCACCCCCTCACCTCACCCCTCACCTGTATCCCCACACCTCACACTTCACCCCTCATCTACACCCCCACACCTCACCCCTCACCTGCACCCCCACACCTCACCTGCACCCCCACACCTCACCCCTCACCTGCACCCCCACACCTCACCCCTCACCTGCACCCCCACACCTCACCCCTCACCTGTACCCCCACATCTCACACCTCACCCCTCACCTGCACCCCCACACCTCACCCCTCACCTGTATCCCCACACCTCACACTTCACCCCTCATCTACACCCCCACACCTCACCCCTCACCTGCACCCCCACGCCTCACCTGTACCCCCACATCTCACACCTCACCTGCACCCCCACACCTCACCCCTCACCTGCACCCCCACACCTCACCCCTCACCTGCACCCCCACACCTCACCCCTCACCTGTACCCCCACATCTCACACCTCACCCCTCACCTGCACCCCCACATCTCACCCCTCACCTGCACCCCCACACCTCACCCCTCACCTGTACCCCCACATCTCACACCTCACCCCTCACCTGCACCCCCACATCTCACACCTCACCTGCACCCCCACACCTCACCTGCACCCCCACACCTCACCCTTCATCTACACCCCCACACCTGCCCTCACCCCTCACCTGCACCCCCACACCTCACCCCAACTAACTGGCTTTCCCATCAATAATCTTCGATTCATAGAATCCAAAGTAATCCAGGCATCTGACCTGGGACCTGTCCCAAAACACCACATTAATACAATGACATCAACAATAATCCACAGGCAGTCTATCGGGTTACATTTAACGAGACTCTGTGTAAATTAACATATAAAATCAGGGGAATGTGCTTTAGTGTTTGGGGACTCTGATGCCCACGCAGCTCAAAGGGACTGCTCCTCCCAGGAGCATGAGAAGGTCCTCTTAGTGAAGGCCTGATGAAGATAAGCTGTCCCTTTAGGCTCAGAATGGAAACTGATTGACCAGATTGTGATGTGCATCACACAGGAGCAGATAACAGACTTCATGAAGAAGAGTTCTCCATCCCAAGATCCTACTCTCACTTAGCATCTGCAGCTTGTGCCTGGGGGCATCTTCACCTGATCTTCTCTAAAATTCACATTTCAATAGCACTGCCTGACTTCACTTGCCCCTCCCCCCATCGCGCCCCCTCACAACCCCGCCCTCACCCTTTGCCATGGCAGAGATACCATCAGAGGCATCAGAGGCAACTTAATAGGAGTTTAGATTTGCATGGACCCCTCTTCCCACCTCAAAAGCAAAGATGTAACAGCACTGTTCTTGTGAAAGAAATGAACAGAATAGACTCGCATTTCTCAAGCCTCTTATCAGGAAAACAATCGGATATCTTGCATGAGAACCCCAAGCTTTCAAAGAAAAGAGTTTTGGACTGAGAAACAAAGAGAGAGAAAGAAAGAGAAAAACAACCCTGGCTAAGGGGGCCTGGGTTATTTGGTTCTACATTTAAATCCATCTTTTTGTCCATCTATAATAGCTTCTGAAACATCTATAAAAGTGTTTTGAAGCCAGTTGTCCAGAGCTGACACTTTAAACCATCATAATTGCAGAGCAACGCGTGGAAGTGACTAACGTGAGCGCCCGGGCACCAGGACGCTCCCTGTTCTCACCTCCTCAGCTCTGGGAGGAAGACTGAACGTTCCATGGTCTACTGTTCACACTATAAAACGGTTCATAGCTCAGAATTCATTGGGTGAGACACGATAATCATCTATTTCCCTTTTTGCAGATAGAGGGAGCCTAAGAAAACACCACGCAGGTTAGACACGCACAATAAAAGTACATTTATCCGCCTGTGGTTCACAGGAAAAATGTTCCACACAAAGTGAAAAAAAGCAAAACCTTTAATAAATGTGTGTATGGTTCAAATAAAACTTCTGTTTGGCATATCTCTGTGGAAGGCCCTATCCCCCAGTGCTACTCTGAGAATGACATGGCAAATTACTGGCCAATATATAGTTCTGGTATATATGATATTGACAATACATTGCTAGAGTAAGCAGAGCCGGCCCTAACCAATGTGGTGCCCTAGGCGAGATTTTGGTTGGTGCCCCCTGCATCATCAATCATTGTGTTGATTGTGTCACTATTAAAGAAACAAATAAAAAGGAAATGACTTAAATATTACCATATAACAAGCAATAAATATAAAGGTGTTGCACAAAAAATATTTTAAAACTATTTTACATAACGTAGTGCAGAGAACAACTTTTAAATATTAATAATAAAATAAAAAATAAAAATAAAAAAACAACAACTACCACCAGTGCAAAATTTGCCTACTGCAACATTATTATTTCAAAAGTGCATTCGCAATGAACAGAGGAGCATATGTGTATTTTAGTATATATTTATTTTAAGCGAAGCTAATCATAGCACCTACTAGGATTGGGCAGTATGATGACTCTTTTCACTAAGATCATACAGAGGGGAAAAAGCCACAATGACGATTGAGTGTTGTGTGTCAAACGAGCTGGTTTCAAAGAAAAACACAACAGCTACAGATTGGCAACATTTTGGATTTGTTTCAAATAAAAAGGAGACCATTGGAGCACGCCCCCACGATTTTAATTCGATAATATGATTGGTTGATAAAAGTGCCAATCTATAATAAAAGCTCTCAATGTAAAAGGGCCTTTCTCTCTTTTACCTAGAAACAACGGTGTGAAATATTCTGATTGGTTGATTTTTTATTTCACCGCTGAGGTTTTTTCCAGCACAAGTACGAAAAGTGGATTTGAAAGCCGATTTATAGGAAAAATACAAATTATTGGTGAAGCGTTATTAACATATATTACATATAATAGATAAAGCATCCTTTTTAAGATCAATTAACCTTCAGAGAAGGCGTTGAAGTCCCTGACGATTCGCCAATGGTATAGTGTTAATTCACCACATATTACCATTATATTACCTGTTTTTCTGCCTTTTTGACGTCTTTACAGGGAGATGTCACTCACTCTGCGGTGTACAGAGAAACAGTAACGAGGTGCGCAGAGTGCGCGGGGGAGGGCGGGTTGGCCAGGTTGGCGCGCGGGTGAGAGGTGTCGTGTGTTGTTATTATAAGAATTATTAATTTGACTAATATTATTAAACAATAAAATTATGATTATGTGGACTTTGCTTGTTTTCACATTTATTAATTGTTCATTTGTTAAAAAAAAAAACAAAAACGCATGCACGCGAGCGCCCCCCTGGACAGATGGCGCCCATAGCATTTGCCTATATCGCCTAATGGAAGGGCCGGCCCTGAGAGTAAGCTTAACCAGCATCAAAATTTATCTGTTATCTCTTTAGAAGAGTTTGTTTCATCTTTTCGTTGTTTCCATTTTTCTTGCTGTTTCTTGTTTTATAAGCACCTGGTGGAGAAGGGTGTAGCATGTGCACCTGTGGGAGGCGGTTGGAGCATGCAACATTCCAGAAGAGAAGTTGCCCTGTTAATCCCTGGAGTTTAGGACCCAGGATGTCTCAGCAGGGTCTCCTCCTCTCCACTCCTGTGCACGTCTCCATCCATCCATCCACGCAGCACTGCCTCTGATACGCTGCAGCTAAAGGTGGATCCTGTGTGAGATTAAAGGGGACCCCTCCCTCCGTCTTAACCCCCACCCACTACCCATTGTCCCTCTGCAAAAAAGTCTGAAATTTTTAATCCTCACAAAAATTCCCCAATGAAAGCAAATATTGTTCCCTTCTGCTGTGAGGGTCTCTGATCTGAGAGCGGCAGCAGGCCTGTGACACTCCTCCAGGGTTCAGACGGTGAGTGAGACAGACAGATGGAGAAGGAGGGAGAAGAATTCAGCTCCACTGAAGCACCATCACCATTGCCCTCTGCTAGCATCACGGTTTCCCTGGCAACCCAGGCACATGCTCTGATCTTCATCCTGTTCTTGTGTTTTTTTTGTCCATTAATGAGTTTCACCTGTTCCCTGTTTGATCTTGGCAGTCAGTGTATTTAAACCCAGTGTTTCCTTGGCTACTCACGGTACACTGTTTAATGTGTCATTGTCTTGCTTAGATTGTCAGCCTGTTAGATGGCTTTCTGGCAGCTCTGTTAGACTGTCCTCTGTCCTACTCTGTCCTCTGTCCTACTCTGTTCTGTGTCCTACACTGCTCTGTGTCCTACACTGCTCTGTGTCATAAGCTGTTGTGTGTCCTACTCCGTCCTCTCTCCTACACTGTTCTGTGTCCTACGCTGCCCTCTGTCCTACTCTGTTGTGTGTTCTACGCTGCCCTCTGTCCTACTCTGTTCTGTGTTCTACGCTGCCCTCTGTCCTACACTGTTCTGTGTCCTACGCTGCCATCTGTCCTACACTGTTCTGTGTCCTACGCTGCCCTCTGTCCTACTGTTCTGTGTTCTACGCTGCCCTGTCCTACTCTGTTCTGTGTCCTACGCTGCCCTCTGTCCTACTCTGTTCTGTGTTCTACGCTGCCCTGTCCTACTCTGTTCTGTGTTCTACGCTGCCCTCTGTCCTACACTGTTCTGTGTCCTACGCTGCCCTCTGTCCTACACTGTTCTGTGTTCTACGGTGCCCTCTGTCCTACTCTGTTCTGTGTCCTACGCTGCCCTCTGTCCTACTCTGTTCTGTGTTCTACGCTGCCCTCTGTCCTACACTGTTCTGTGTTCTACGCTGCCCTCTGTCCTACACTGTTGTGTCCTACGCTGCCCTCTGTCCTACTCTGTTCTGTGTTCTACGCTGCCCTCTGTCCTACTCTGTTCTGTGTTCTACGCTGCCCTCTGTCCTACACTGTTCTGTGTCCTACTCAGTTCTGTCTCCTACTCAGTTCTGTGTTCTACGCTGTTCTGTGTCCCACTCTGTTCTGTGTTATAGTCGTGTTTTTGTGTCATGATCATGATGTATTCCAGTTTCATTTCTATGTCTGATTGGATCTTACTCCTAATAAATCCT
>NC_135225.1:18634198-18651698 GCF_052324685.1 Brachyhypopomus gauderio
GGTATAGGGTTAGGTCTGGGGTTGGGTATAGGGTTAGGTCTGGGGTTATGTCGAAGGTTAGGTCTAGGGTTAGGTCTGGGGTTAGGTCTGTGGTTGGGTATAGGGTTAGGTTTTCACTCTGTGACGAGCTTTCAGGGGCGTCTGGTCAAAACAGGAGCGGCTGAGTATAAAATGGCGTGTGGAATAGTTCTCCTCTCATTATTAAAGCTAACATTTGCCGAGCAAATATACAGCTTGTTCGTCCACAGACCATCCCTTGTGAGTGCTGTGGTCTTTGGCTTAACCTCACCTTGACACTTACGCCGGCGTTACAGAGACAATATTTAGACTGTGGTGCTGATACGACATGCCTATTCCAAACTCTAATTCCCGAGTTCAAAGTTCAAGTGATTGCAGCGAGTTTGTTTGGTACCTGAACTACTTTGTCTTTTGTGAGGGGAATCTGGGACCGTTGGCGTTCGATTTCTAGGACATTATGAATCCAACTTGATTACTTCTCATCGCTGAATATTCATTTGAGAACATTGTCTATTTTCAAACAACATTTGAAAAGGTTCCAACGTTTCAAAGCTACATAATCGAGGCACGTCGGTTCTCACACAGGTGAAGCGCTGTTGCTCGTATTAGCTCCAGCGCGCCATTAATTCTGCGCGGTATTCCTCGCGCGCCGCTCCAGCTCCGGCAGAATTCGCGCTGTGTTTGTGGCGCGCGCTGGCCGCAGGTCGACTCCAGTTCGCGCTCATCAATCACGCGCTGCAGAGTCCGCGCGCAGCAGCGAGCTGGCTCGCACCGCTGACTGCTTGACACGACTTGGCCATCACCGCCGCCGGGCAGTCCAAGTATCCGTCGTCTGAAGGGACTCGCATAGCTTAATATTTTGTGGCACAAGAAAGCATTCATACGCCTTCTGCAGGCGATTTATTAGCTTCTTACGTATGATTTATTTATGTGTGACAAACCCGTTCCCACCTTCTGCTCCCCAAACATGCACGATATTTGTCTTTGGTTATTGGTTTTCACTTTTTCATTTGCATTTCGATTAGGTTGTTCATGAAGCTTGCAACCTTAAACTCAATAATCGGGGTTCTGCATGAATAAGTGGCTTGAAATCAAAACAAACGCAGGTTGTTATAGATTACAAGATAGAAGCCCTGACAGATATAAAATATTAATTACATGTAATGCAATAACTGTCTGACAGAAAAGATTCGTGGAGACAGAGCAGACCTGTTCAGAGAGCTGGTTGCCACATAAACTTTCTTACAAAACGTACAAAAGAGCCTTTGAGTCGCTGGTGCAGCGGAAATCACTGGCTTGTCATTGAATTACTGCAGGCTTTTGAAAATCATTGATGCTTAAAGCTGGGTCACTTTTTGCGTGACATCATCTCTGTGCGCCGCAGAGCTTATCGCGGATCCATGAATATGTGTGACACTTTGCAGGTATGTTGGATTCGAATCCAGCGGATAATAAATATATAAAGTGGGAAATGCTGTCTCTTAGCAACAATCCCACACTAGCATGAATAAATAGTTCATCTGGTTTCTGACCTCAGACTGTGGGCCAAACCATCTCATAGCCAGAGGTTCAGTGAGGTCTTAAAAGATTTATTCACCCCAACCCCTCCACCCCCACCCTGCACTTACAAAAGTACAAATTACTTGAGGTGAGAGTGAGATTCCTCATCTGGGTTCTCATTGTTCTTCCTGTTTCAGGAATTCCCTTTACTGATACAGTGTGACATGATAATAGTCACCAGAACCACATAATTACACCTGAGATGCATCACTGACATCACATAACAGGGGCTCCATTTTGAGGTCTGTCTGATTTCACCTGGATATCTCAGTCGCATTCCTGCAACAGCCTAGGCCCTGCTCAGGTACAGTCAAAGGAATAAAGTGAAACTACATCCTTCTTCAGAGTTCCCTCATTAACCAGAGCAGGAAGACACAAGGACCAAACAAAATGCCATCAATCACCTCGGTGTGTGTGTGTGTGTGTGTGTGTGTGTGTGTGTGTGTGTGTGTGTGCATGTGTGTGTCACTTGGCACCTGTGCCTTGAGTTGGTATGGCAGGAGGATGCAACCTGAGGCCTTTCACAATGGCCTACAGCAGAGAGTTTATACAGTCCAGATGCCTGCAGAGATAACCAGCGTGGGCTTATCTCACAAGCGTGCCTGGTGGCAGCACAGTCAACACAGGCGGCTCGCGCAGTGAATGAGATCTCAGGAGGCTCAGACCGCCCAGGTCTGCCCGCAGGGGCCAGGCCCCGCCCCTTCACAAGACCGGCGGAGATCTTGCAGCACTGCGGGAAAGATTCTATCAGGACTCTGCCGTCCGCTGCCATTAGACGCTCTGTTATGTGGAACAACCTACGCTGTCTTTCAGTGATGTGAAGCAGTGCATTCATGACATTACGCCTTGTTTCCTGCAGCTCCTGTGAAATACTGCTGGGCGCCTGAAACCACCTAGTGGTATGATGTGGTACTGGTGGAGCCCAAATGAATATTCATCACACATACCACTGAAAAAGATGCAACAGGATGGTGCAGACACACACACACACACACACACACACACACGCACACACACACACACACACACACACACATACACATACACACACACACACACACACACACACACACACACACACACACACACACACACGCACACATTCCCACACACACACACACACACACACACACACACACACACACACACACATTCCCACACACACACACACACACACACACACACACACACACACACACACACACACACACACACACACACACACACACACACACTGCTGCACCTCAACCCTCTTGATTGTATATAATGTGATTAGTTGCCTACAAGTTTGTTTCAGTCAAATCAGTTTAGAAAACTGTTTAGTAAATGTTTATATATTTTTTCAATGCCATTTTTTTCAAATTTCATTTCAAATAAGTTTTAATTTCATTTAGGTCAGTGTATAGATGTTATACCACTGTTGGAACCTCATGTTGTCACTGGAGAGGGTCATTTATTGTGGTGCAGGGAGGATTGATCTGAGGCTTGGTCTGATTCGGCTTGGTGTGGCTTGGCTTGGTCTGATTCGGCTTGGTGTGGCTTGACTTGGTCTGATTCTGCCTGGTCTGATTTGCTTTTAGTTTACAGTGAGTGTGTGAAGAGGTAGGACTGGATTATTAGTTCCGTAAACAATTTCAAAGCATCATTGTTTCTGTGGGCTTCACACAGCATACGTACACAGCTATACTAACATCTCCACAGTTATACTAATATCTCCACAGTTATATCAATATCTCAACTGTTATACTAATATCTCCACAGTTATACTAATATCTCCACTGTTATACTAATATCTCCACAGTTATACTAATATCTCCACTGTTATACTAATATCTCCACAGGTATACTAATATCTCCACAGATATACTAATATCTCCACTGTTATACTAATATCTCCACAGTTATACTAATATCTCCACAATTATACTAATACACGGATATACTAATATCTCCACAGTTATACTTCTATCTCCACAGGTATACTAATATCTCCACTGTTATACTAATATATCCACAGTTATACTAATATAGCCACAGTTATACTAATATCTCCATGGTTATACTTATATTTCCACAGTTAAACTTATATCTCCACAGTTATAGTAATATCTCCACTCCATTGTGCTTTGGCCTCCATTGGCCTGTTATGCACAGGGCAGTCTGGGTTCACCTCCTGCCATGGGGTGGGGTGGAAACACATTCTCATTGCAGTGCAGCTGCACCCCAGAGTTTGTTTGGAAGCAGTTCAAATGGTTTTGGTTTGCACAGCAGTGTGACTGGTGTGTTCACACCTGTCCACACCTGTTGAGTGGCATTCAAGCGATCTAAACATGCCTATGTGAACACACGCTCAGATGAATCCCCCTGCACAAACCTGGGCACTGTGGACCAGGAATAGACTCACACTCAATACTCAGCAACAACAGGACTACATCTCTCTGGTGCTTGTTATTGTGACTGTGTGTTCGCTTGAGAAGATCAGACATGTGTGATCTGCAGTCTAATGAATACCACACAGACCAGCGTATGGAGTTTAGAAGGTCATTCTGAGCTCTCAGTCTACCTGCTACAACCTGGACTTAAGTCTGCTACTCTCTGTCCTGCCCCAGACTCCAGCGCTCCTGCCCCAGAGTCCAGCGTTTCTGCCCCAGAGTCCAGCATTCCTGCCCCAGAGTCCAGCATTCCTGCCCCAGAGTCCAGCGTTTCTGCCCCAGAGTCCAGCACTCCTGCCCCAGAGTCTAATGGTCCTACCTCAGACTCCAGCAGTGTTGCCCCAGCGTCCAGCATTCCTGCCCCAGAGTCCAGCATTCCTGCCCCAGAGTCCAGCAGTCCTGCCCCAGAGTTCAGGTGTGTTCCTGTTATCAGCATCATGAGGTTTCACTGATCTGCAATCATCCACTCTAACTGCACAGCAGAGGCAGGAGTGTGTCTAAGCAAGACAGAGACAAAGAGATTAGAATTAGTTATAAACAAACATGGTGTCAATTTTCACTGCTATGCGGATGACACTCAACTTTACATATCAGCCAAACCCGATGACAAACTCAGTTTAGGAAAAATTGAGGCCTGTGTAAGAGATATTAAATGCTGGATGTCTCTAAACTTCCTACAATTAAATGAGGACAAAACAGAAGTTCTCCTTGTGGGCCCTAAGGCCGCAAGACAGAAAATTCCAAATTTAATGCTTAATCTTGCAGACTATCCCATTACACCTGGCACAGTAGCCAAAAACCTAGGCATCATACTCGACTCTGACCTATCATTTGATAAATATATAGATAATACTACTAGGATAGCTTTTCTACATCTCTGCAACATTGCCAAATTAAGAAATGCATTATCACAGGATGATGCAGAAAAATTGGTGCACGCATTTGTTAGCTCTAGACTAGACTACTGCAATTCACTACTGTCAGGATGTTCAAATAGGAATCTAAATAAACTTCAAGTAGTTCAAAATGCCGCAGCTAGAGTTCTGACCAGAACTAGAAAATTTCAGCATATTAGACCAGTCCTATCAGCCCTGCATTGGCTCCCAGTTAAATTTCGTATTGATTTTAAAATTCTATTATTAGCATATAAAGCACTACACGGGCTTGCTCCTGAATACCTCCAGGAACTTATTTCCTACTATGAACCCCCACGTCAACTAAGATCACAGGGTGCTGGTCTGTTATTAGTTCCACAAATTAACAAGGTAACAGCAGGGGGAAGAGCCTTTTCTTATAAGGCCCCCCAGCTTTGGAATAATCTTCCTAAATGTGTCCGGGACTCTGACACAGTCACAATCTTTAAATCTAGGTTGAAAACCCACTTATTTAGTCTAGCGTTTGATAATTAATATCCCCCTTAGATAAAGGTACAGATCCAGGGGTTCATAGACGAAGGGTTTTATGGTAGACTGGGGTACTGGTGCTGTCATCCTGTCACTGCTCGTGGTCACTCAAGTTTGTTGACAGTGCAGTGGACGGATGCCATTGTCTCAGAATACCCCCAAGCCTATGTTACCTTCTGGTTCTGCCTTTTTTTAGCTAGGCTGTAATAATTTAACTTAGTGCCGGAGTTGCTGCCACACTCCAGAAATGTTTATAATTTTACCTGTCCTGTATATGTCCTCATACAGAGCTAATTTTCCCTGTTTCATTTCTCCACATGGCTGCCCGCCTGCTTGAGGAATAATGAGATGAGGAGAGACAAGCGATCCATCCTGGCCGGCCACCTCCTGCCTAACCGGATGCCTACACCATGATGGACATTATTACATATTTTTCGGTCTAAATTGACATTATTGCATCTTTTACATTCTGTCTACATTCTGTCTATATTGTTGTTGTTGTCATGGTGACCGGTGTCGGCCAGAGGAGGATGGGTTCCCCCCCTGAGTCTTGGTTCCTCTCAAGGTTTCTTCCTCATGCAAAAAACTAGGGAGTTTTTCCTTGCCACTGTCGCCTTTGGCTTGCTCACTGGGGGCTAGGACTTGGCACTTGTAAAGCTGCTTTGTGACAACAACTGTTGTAAAAAGCGCTATATAAATAAAATTTGATTGATTGATTGATTGATTGAGAATATAGCTGCAATTAGTATTATGTTGTACTCTTTTAGGCTTGCTGAACCTCTTCAAACGTGGAGTAGCTGAGTCCTGAATATCTCCACAGGGCATCTGACACCTGCTTTCTTTTATCGTGTTCACTTCTTTTCCAGAGACCTGGTGTTTACAGAGAGCGCTCAGTGGGATTCAGTATAGGGAGGCAGGGTCAGTTTATTTCTACAGCAGCTTTCATACACACTGGTAATTCAGAGTGCTTTACACAAGAAAATAAGAAGCTTATTACGACCCGAGGTCTATCACCTTGGGAAGGTCACAGCCAACAAAATATAATAAACAAAAATGAAAAAACAAGATTTTAAAGGAATAAAAATGGAAATTAAAATGAATAAAATAATGAATTGAAAGAAATCAAATAAAAATGTAATTAAGATAAAGATAAAATAATTTAAAATGAAAGAAGAATAAGTAAAAGTTAAATAAAACTGGAAAACTGGAAATTGAGAGAAAGTTAAATAAGAAAACAACAATAAGTGAAAGATAAATAACAGACTATATTTACGGTACCTACAAAAATCCAACCAAAAGTCTGTCGAAATAAGTGAGTTTTCATCTTGTCTTGTGTGTGTGTGTTTTTTGCTATATTGCTTGTTATGCTACCCAGTTGGGACCCTCTTGTTTTGGACTGTTATGTTCTGCCATAATCTGTAAACCTGAACGTTTTCATGGAACATCACTGCAGCTTGGTCCGTTAGTCAAACTTCTCAAGTAAAATGGTGTGTCGTGGAGGCTTGAGTGTTTCTGCCATTAACTCACCTCTCTCTGTGCTGCTGTGGCCTTGAGGAAATTGATTTAAATAGCTTTATTTTAGTTTATTTTATTTTAGATGATTTCAAAATGATCTCCCTAAAAGGAAAATGAAAGCCTTTATTTCAAATGATTGAATTTACAATTCAAAATGTCATTCAAAAGACCACAAAAAAAATGATTCTGGACTGTGACAATTTTCACACATTTCTGCTTACAATCATATATTAAAAGGTATTTTCCACCCTTCTCTTTCCCTCTCCCTCTCTCCCTCTCCATCTCTCTCTCTCTCTCTCTCTCTTGTTTAAAACACACTCTCCTAGTGAATCACTTCAAGTCAAATTCATAGCAGAGTCCATCATTGTGGTCAAAGTGGGAACGTTAGACCATTAAAACCGGATTAACGTTAATTAGGTGACTTTTTTACAACAGCGACGCGTGGAATTTCAGTTGGACCGACGACCTGCACGCCTCTAAGGAGGAATGGATCTGGACTAATAAAAACAAGCTCTTTGGGTAAAACCCCTAGACAGGAAAAAGATTTCTATCCAAGCCATCCGTAGACCGAGTACGGGCCACTCGGGACCAGCTAGGATAACTCACTCTCATATGCACTGTGACATTTTTACACTCGACCCTAAAACTCGGCCTGTCAAAGCTAAATGGCCCTTTCAGGAGAACGCTGAACTCAATTCTTTCTTTACCCACCACAAATGTGTATACATCTGTACATTCAAGAATTACACCAGAGCTCCATGACATGGCTGTGCGCACAGCAAAAGGACACACACATTAATACAAAGATAAGCCTCACGGCTAACGTGTTTTCATTTTATGAGGATCGTGCCGGAAAGTTCTCCAGAAGAGAATTTTGTGAAAAAGACTGTTCAGACTGTTTTTTAAACACTGGTCATGTCTAAGATATTCCACACCAGGCTCTGCTATATCCATTAAATCATGCAACACATTTAATTAAACTCATAAAGTAGCTAAACAAAGAAGAACTGACAGAAGCACTAAGCCTGCTGACAGGTTAGTGTATCACAACTTCAGCTCTGCCTTCTTTATTGTGTTCTGTATCACGTTGATACATCCACCATCATCCTGCAAACTCCACTTTACGTGTTTACTGTATCAGATAGCTTCATACTGTATATCTCCATTACAATTATATTCATTAAATATTCATGCATTCACAGTTGTGCCTACACCATAAAACTCACAAAGGCACATGACGATATCTGATATCTGCTTTTACCAGTGGAAAACATGGATCCATGGATGCATACACACATGACATGCATGAACACACACACACACACACACACACACACACACACACACACACATACACACACACACACACACACACACACACAGGGTTGCAATTACTTATTTTCTGAGGTGTATGCAAACATACTATCGGTGCCCCCCACACTCCACCCCCACCCCCCACCAACTCGGCAAATAATTTTCTCAGGGTTGGCAATTTTTCAAGATCCCTTGATCGCTTGACTAACACAGTCAACACTGCCAACACTGCCAACACTGTCAACACCATCAACACTGTCAACACCATCAACACTGCCAACACCATCAACACTGTGTAACGTAGCTTGCGCCACGGAGCGAGGAGACGGACACAATCGCTGAGAAGAGCGAGATTTATTCAGGGGAATACCGTATTCATCGTCGGATAGCCAGGCAGGGTCAATCACAGGAGGGCAGTCCGTAAAACAGGCAAAGACAGGCATCACAAGACAGGGGGCACGGGAAACAGGAGAAACACGAAAACGGTCAGGCACAGAGAACAGCGGTGGGAAAGACACGATCACACATAAATTCAAAATACCGGACAAAGGACAAGGGAGACTCAGGGGCTTTTATACACAGAACTAAACTAGGGACAGGTGATGACAATGACACAGGGGCGTGGTAACAAACGAGGGATTCATAAAACTAACGAGCAGGGCGGGACAAACGGGCAAGAACACAGACACGAGGGAACCCAGAGTGACAGCTAGGAGAGGGGGCGTAGCCGCACGTGACAGAACCCCCCCTCAAAGCGTGCCACTCTGGGGCACGCAAGGGCAGACAGGACAGGGAACCAGACTAGGACAAGACAGGGAACCACGGAACACGGCGAGGGACAGGGACAGCAGACACGGGACGGACCGGAGGAACAGACCAGGGGAAAGCAGGGCACGGAGACCGGGGCACGGCAGGGACAGGGGGACCAGAGACGGGCCAGGAGCTGGGCTGGGGCATGGCGGTACACGGGGCACATGGAGACCGGACAGGGCAAGGAGCAGGGCCGGACAGTACAGGACCGGGGACAGACACGGGAGTGGGGCCAGGGGACAAGGCGGAGGCAAACACAGAGGCAAAGACACCATGAACAACGGAGACAGGCACAGGCACAAGGTGGGTGACAACTTGGGGAACAGACATGGGGACAGAGACGACACCACAGGAAACAGACACGGGAACAGGAACACAGACCTTGACAGACACAACCACGGGGACAGGGACCAAAACAAAACCAGGGATGGGACCAGGGAGCAAGGGGAACACGGGCAACGGAACATAGGAGGCACAGGGCGGAGCAGGGGGAACACCAAGTCCATGCCCAACAGGGGCAGCACAGTCTCTGGGGCGACAGGTGCGGCCGGGCGGCAGGCAGCGGGAACAGGAGCCGGCAGACAGGCAGCGGGAACTGGAGCCGGCAGACAGGCAGCGGGGACAGGCAGGGTCCGCTGGCGGGCAGCGGGGACAGGCAGGGTCCGCTGGCGGGCAGCGGGGACAGGCAGGGTCCGCTGGCGGGCAGCGGGGACAGGCAGGGTCCGCTGGCGGGCAGCGGGGACAGGCAGGGTCCGCTGGCGGGCAGCGGGAACGTGAACCGGCGTGGACGACCCCTCCAGGGTCGCGGGGACAGGAACCGGCGTGGATGAGACACCCTCGGGGGGCGGAACCACCGGGCTGACGTCCTCAGGGGGCGGAACCACCGGGCTGACGTCCTCAGGGGGCGGAACCACCGGGCTGACGTCCTCAGGGGGCGGAACCACCGGGCTGACGTCCTCAGGGGGCGGAACCACCGGGCTGACGTCCTCAGGGGGCGGAACCACCGGGCTGACGTCCTCAGGGGGCGGAACCACCGGGCTGACGTCCTCAGGGGGCGGAACCACCGGGCTGACGTCCTCGGGGGGCGGGACCGCCATACTGACGTCATCGGGGGGCGGGACCGCCACACTGACGTCATCGGGGGGCGGGACCGCCATACTGACGTGGCTTGTACTCCCCCCCAAAAAATACTTGGGGGTGTCGCGACGAGTCGCTGGCGGGATCAGCGGCGGTGGGTCCTCCTCCTCAGGATCCTGGGTGAGCCTGGCAGAACACACAGACACAGAAGCTCCTCGGTTGCTCTCTCTGCTGCGGCTCCGCCTCCCTTGAGGCGCCGGGAGCTCGCGGTGGTCAGAGAGAGTCAACCGAGGGTTAAGTGAATACTTGTCTGTGCGCTCAGACCGTCTGCCCGCTGCTTGCACTACAGGGGCTTTTTCCCCGTCGTGTTCGCAACACCGGGCAGACACACAGCGCTCAGATGGAGTCTCGTCGCGGAAGCCAGTAGAAAGAGACTGCGCTTTCTTTGGTCGGCGACGAGACTTCCTTGTACCCGCAGCGCCAGGGGTATTCCTGTCTCTGGTTTGTTCGCACTGAAATACCGGAGAGTCGAACCGGATTAAACCAGCCGACATCCATTCACAGTGTTTGAACTCACCAGAGTCTCGCTCTCTCGCTGTGTCCTTGATTGGTCCGGTATTATGTAACGTAGCTTGCGCCACGGAGCGAGGAGACGGACACAATCGCTGAGAAGAGCGAGATTTATTCAGGGGAATACCGTATTCATCGTCGGATAGCCAGGCAGGGTCAATCACAGGAGGGCAGTCCGTAAAACAGGCAAAGACAGGCATCACAAGACAGGGGGCACGGGAAACAGGAGAAACACGAAAACGGTCAGGCACAGAGAACAGCGGTGGGAAAGACACGATCACACATAAATTCAAAATACCGGACAAAGGACAAGGGAGACTCAGGGGCTTTTATACACAGAACTAAACTAGGGACAGGTGATGACAATGACACAGGGGCGTGGTAACAAACGAGGGATTCATAAAACTAACGAGCAGGGCGGGACAAACGGGCAAGAACACAGACACGAGGGAACCCAGAGTGACAGCTAGGAGAGGGGGCGTAGCCGCACGTGACACACTGTCAACACCATCAACACTGCCAACACCATCAACACTGTCAACATCATCAACACTGTCAACACCGTCAACACTGCCAACACCATCAACACTGTCAACACCATCAACACTGCCAACACCATCAACACTGCTAACACTGCCAACACTGTCAGCACCGTCAACGCTGCCAACATTGTCAACACCGTCAACACCATCAACACTGTCAACACTGTCAACACCATCACCACTACCAACACCGTCAACACCATCAACACTGTCAACACCGTCAACACCATCAACACTACCAACACCGTCAACACCATCAACACTGCCAACACCATCAACACTGACAACACCGTCAACACTGTCAGCACTGTCAACACCGTCAACACCATCAACACTACCAACACCGTCAACACCATCAACACTGTCAACACCGTCAACACCATCAACACTACCAACACCATCAACACTGCCAACACCATCAACACTGACAACACCGTCAACACTGTCAGCACTGTCAACACTGCCAACACCATCAACACTGCCAACACCATCAACACCGTCAACACTGTCAGCACTGTCAACACCATCAGCACTACCAACACTGCCAACACCGTCAACACTGCCAACACTGCCAACACTGCCAACACCATCAGCACAACCAAAACTGCCAACACTGTCAACACTGCCAAAACTGCTTAGATCGTGAACACCGCCAACACCGCTACGTAGAATGCTCCATCTTTACCAGCTTCATATATCATGCACATACAACTATGAAGAAATCACAAAGTGTAGCTATTATTTTAATACCTGAGTAGTTATTAATAGATACTACAGTGAATTTTTTTAAAAGACAGGAATTCTTTCAAGAAAATAACTAGTGGTTAAGTCTAAATGTCATAAATGCAAGATACGGAACATAAACATCAAACTATAATATCTGTTAGTGTTATCATTGTTATTGTTGTTGTTGTTAGGGGTGACTGCATGGCCTTTTGAAAGCACGTGTGTGAGATGGCTGAGGAACTGAGGTTTGTTGAGAGGGAAGACGAGCTCTTTGATCTGTGATATCTCCCAGCTCACTGAAAGACAATCACACAGCCTGCATGGGAGTTACCACTACAGATGATAATACACACCCAAGCATGCAAACATATATGCACACACACAATGAATGATACAATCACACACGCGCGCGCACACACACACACACACACACACACACACACACACACACACACACACACACACACACACACACACACGCACAGATCCACAGAGATAACAGATGTTATACATTTCCTACTATTTGTAACATATTCAAAAACATTATTTGATGTGATACCTATAGATCCACTTATAAGCTACCTCATATTTATCCATACACAGACTACGATGGATGTATTCTTTATGTATCTGAATTCCATTAGAATGATAACAGATAATGCCTACTTGGTGGACATACCTCCTAGTGGACATACCTCCTAGTGGACATACCTCCTGGTGGACATATCTCCTGGTGGACATATCGCCTGGTGGACATACCTCCTGGTGGACATATCTCCTAGTGGACATACCTCCTGGTGGACATATCTCCTGGTGGACATACCTCCTGGTGGACATACCTCCTAGTGGACATATCTCCTGGTGGACTTACCTCCTGGTGGACATACCTCCTGGTGGACATACCTCCTAGTGGGCATACCTCCTAGTGGACATATCTCCTGGTGGACATACCTCCTGGTGGACATATCTCCTAGTGGACATATCTCCTGGTGGACATACCTCCTGGTGGACATATCTCCTGGTGGACATACCTCCTAGTGGACATACCTCCTAGTGGACATATCTCCTGGTGGACATATCTCCTGGTGGACATACCTCCTAGTGGACATACCTCCTGGTGGACATATCTCCTGGTGGACATACCTCCTAGTGGACATACCTCCTGGTGGACATACCTCCTAGTGGACATACCTCCTAGTGGACATACCTCCCGTGAGCTGCTGCTATGGGAATGGTCCATGTTTACCTTTCACACCTCCACGCCTCACCTACTGTTTAACACTGACCCTCCTCCCCCTCCGTGTTCTCTTCGCTGGTACATTCATCACACCTGCCTGTTTCCAAGCCTCTGACAGCAGTGGTGTGTGTGTGTGTGTGTGTGTGTATATATATACAGGTGCATCTCAATAAATTAGAATAGCATCAAAAGTTCATTTATTTCAATATTTCAATACAAAAAGTGAAAGGTATATATTATATGGACAAATAAGAGTGAATTATTTCACGTTTCTTTATGTTAATGTTGATGATTATGGCTTACAGCCAATGAAAATCCAAAAGTCATTATCTCAGAAAACTAGAATAATGAACACAAAACACCTGCAAAGGAATCCTACGCGTTTAAAATGATCCCTTAGTCTGGTTCAGTAGGCTACACAATCAAGGGGAAGACTGCAGACTTGACAGATGTTCAGAAGACATTGACACACTCCACAAGGAGGGTGAGACACAAAAGGTTGTTGCTAAAGAAGCTGGCTGTTCACTGAGTGCCGTTTCCAGGCGTATTACTGTAATGGAATGTTGAGATGAAGGGAAAAGTGTGGACAAGCAACTGGGATAACCGCAGCCTTGTCAAGAAAAGGCCATTCACAATTTTGGGAGAAATTCACTAGGAGTGAACCGCTGCTGGAGTCAGTGCTTCAAGAGCCACCACACACAGACGGATTCAGGACGTGGGCTACAACCGTGGCATTCCTTGTATCAAGCCATTCGTGACCGAGAGATAACAGCAGAAGCATCTTACATGGGCAAATGAGAAAAAATAAGGTGTTGTTTTCAGGTGAACGTAAATTTCGTATTTCATTTGTAAATCAAGGTGCCAGAGTCTGGAGGAAGAGTGGAGAGGCTCACAGTCCAAGCTGCTTGAGGTCCAGTGTGAAGTTTCTACAGTCAGTGATGGTTTGGGGAGCCATGTCATCTGCTGGTGTAGGTCCACTGTGTCATAGGTCCACTGTGTCATAGGTCCACTGTGTCATAGGTCCACTGTGTTATATCAAGACCAGAGTCAGCACAGGTGTCTACCAGGAAATTTTAGAGCACTTCAGGATTCCCTCTGCCAACAAGCTTTTTGGAGATGGAAATTTCATTTTCCAGCAGGACTGTCCACACTGCCAAAAGTACCAATACCTGGTTTAATAACTACAGTATCACTGTGCTTGATTGGCCAGCAAATGTGCCTAAACCCCATAGAGAATCTATGGGATATTGTTAAGAAGAAGATGAGAGACACCAGATCCAACAATGCAAACGAGTGGAAAGCTGCAATCAAAGTAACCTGGGCTTCCATAACATCTCAGCAGTGCCACAGGCTGGTCACCTCCATGCCACACAGTAATTCGTGCAAAAGGAGCTCTGACCAAGTATTGAGCGCATTTATTGTTAATTATTTTCAATTTAAAAGATTTATTTCAGTTGGTCTTATATAATATTGTAATTTTCTGAGATAATGAAATTTGGCTTTTCATTGGCTGTCATAACCATCAACATTAACAGAAATAATGTTTGTCATGAATCTATATGTGTGTGTGTGTGTGTGTGTGTGTGTGTGTGTGTGTGTGTGTGTGTGTGTGTGTGTGTGTTTCTTTGGGCCCTTTGTCTGGTCGTTTTTGATTGTTGTTTTGTTTCTGGAGGAGCGGCCGGAACTGAGGGAAAGAAACGCAGATGAAGGCGGAGATGAAGTGAGACAAAGAGCTGTTGTGTGTGTGTGTGTGTGTGTATGTGTGTGTGTGTGTGTTGTCATCATCTCCGGGACACCCCTGTGTGGGTCTGTGTGCGTGTGTGTGCACGTCGGCTGTTCCTGGAGGGGTCGAGTGGTATTTGTGTTGGGCGGGGGGCTTATGTCACCGTGCGGAAGTGCTTTGATGGGTATGAGGGCACACGGACATCCCAGACAGGAGAGTGTAACACACACACACACACACGCCCACACACACACACACACACACACACACACACACACACACATACACACACACACACACACACACACACACACACACACACTCCCTGATCACTGTCTCGACTGCCTCACAACAGGGTGCCACCCCACCGCCTGATCAAAGCCACGCATACATGCTCACTGTCTGATGACATCACTGGGAGCAGAGGTCACAGGTCGCACCTGATCTCACTGTTTGAAGATGAAGAGGATTTCACATGAGGAAGAGAGACCAGAGTCTGGAGCTCCTTCACACACACGATATGTGGTGACGAATGTCCATGGCACATCTACACTGGCACATCTTTTATCTGTCTGTGGTACAGGTTGCAGTTCACATAACCCTAACCCTAACCCTAACCCAACCCCAACCTAAACTCAAACCCTAAACATTAACCCTTAACCCCTAAACCGGTGACTATAGGTGTGATGTGTATTGTATAAACTGTAATCTTCAGTTTGAGGTCAGTCTCTGAAGCGCAATTCAGAGAACCTGCAGCAGATGAAGTTACACTGCCATCTGCTGGAGAGAGCCTAAATTGAACGTGGACGTCGATACTAACATGCCAAATATTTATTTGCAGATCATAGAAATAAAAAAATAAAAAAACAACCTTAACTTAAACCAAAATCATAAAATTAAATCTCTGTGTTGCTATAAATGGTGTTGCTATATTTCTACACTAATCAGTAACAAGATGAACTTCTTATGTCTGAATCAGGGCCTTCACAGCAACCATCGTGGCTATTTGTCTCCCACGTCTAATGCAATTTTAACCGCTTGTGTTCAAATCCATGACATGCGTTCTGTTTCTCTCCACGAGTAAATTATATTAGAGATAGTTTAAGTCACAAAATAGTGGTGCGTATTCAGATATCACCTATTCAGTGTTAAAGGAAGACTGAATAATCATCACTGTGTTCGTTTAAGGAATTAAACGCAGAGAGGGTTAAATAAACTCCCGTCCGTTAACCGTGCAGGCAAAGATGATGTGCTCTACAGTTTTACATACGGATTCAGAACAACCACAACAGAAGCTGGTTTACGGCCGTTTCATTTTAAACGGAACCACTTGGACGTCTTTGGATTGCTGCTGTTGTTCTGGGGTTCATATGGGCTGCTTCATTCTTTGATTTTCGTTTGTACCATTTTGTAGGATGTTGTAGAGCACCACTGCTAACTACAGGTGGTCCTTTGCCCAGAAGGTGCTTGTGAGTTTCTGTCTTCAGGTGACTCGCGGATACAAACGGCCTGCTCTCGGGACCACGGGAGATTTTTTTTTGAATGATGTATGAGCGATACAGGCCTCATACAGCGTGAACCTGGTCAGGGTCCCTAACAGACAGTGTCCTGCATCAGTGTCCAGCAGGTGTGGACAGACGTCCCCGGATGCTCGCGCGTGTTCCCTACTGTCTCAGTAACCTGAGGCCCAACACAGCTGCGTATTTTCTTTATTATCACCATCTGACAACGTTTCCGTCCCGTAGCCCAGAGCCGACACGACAGAAATGACAGAAAATAACATCTTAACAAAGAAAGGTGGAGATTTAAAACAGGCCCGACACACAACATACACAACAGCTAAAATAACCTTAAGATACAAAATAAAGTTTGATCAATGATGACTGACATTTATCTATAACAACCATTTTCCACTCAGTTTGAGAAGTCGCCTTTTTTTCAAAAATTATCTTTTTCCTCCTTTATATTTTTTCATATAAAAAACGTAAAGGAAAAATAAAGACGTTAAATCTTTTTTTTCTGGTAGGCGGCAGTGTTTTAACACAATGGCGGGATGGTTTTAGGCTGTTTTGTTTCTTTCTTGAACAAAGCGGAATGCGGTTTTCTCCGCACGCTGTTCCAAGCCAAAGTGATGGGATGTTGTTACTAGGATTCATGTGTGCCTCAGGTGGGTTTAGTTTCAGACTGTGTGGCCACGCCTAGCAGAATCTCCCACTGCACATCGTGGGTTTCTCTTCATTTTTTTCCTCTTTTAAAAATGTTTTATTCTGTTCTTAGATTCCAAAGTCCACACGATGATTCAGGTGAGATGAGTGAGATTAGTCAGTGACAGGTAGACAGGTCATGTTTTGTCTGTTATGTCCAAGAATTGTGCTTGGGGTTTTTTTTTTTTTATTACTTTTTTTCTGCACAGGAAAAAGATTCACTGCACCAGTTCTGGTTGTTTTTCTTGTATATTCACGTTTGATCCACCAAACACAGTTGAGGTCAGAGGTCCACGGCACCCAGTTCAATCCGATAGAAATGCTGGATTCTGTTGGCCTGTCGCTGGTTGATGAGGGCTTGTCTTCATG
>NC_135225.1:18656698-18659198 GCF_052324685.1 Brachyhypopomus gauderio
TCCAGCGTTCTCTGGAGTGACGAATCATGCTTATCCATCTGGCAATCTGATGGATGAGTCTAGGTTTGGTGGTTGCCAGGAGACGGTACTTGTGACTGCGTTGTGCCAAGTGTAAAGTTTGGTCGAGGGGGGAATATGGTGTGGGGTTGTTTTTCAGGAGCTGAGCTTGACAGCTTAGTTCCAGTGAAAGGAACTCTGAATGCTTCAGCATACCAAGACATTTTGGACAATTCCATGCTCCCAACTTTGTGGGAACAGTTTGGAGCTGACCCCTTCCTCTTCCAACATGACTGTGCACCTGTGCACAAAGCAAGGTCCATAAAGATATGAATGGCAGAGTCTGGTGTGGATGAACTTGACTGGCCTGCACAAAGTCCTGACCTCAACCCGATAGAACACCTTTGGGATGAATTAGAGTGGAGACTGAGAGCCAGGCCTTCTCATCCAACACCAGTACATGACCTCACAAATGCTCTTCTGGAAGGATGGTCAAAAATCCCCACAAACACACTCCTAAACCTTGTGGACAGCCTTCCCAGAAGAGTTCAAGCTGTTCTAGCATAATATTGAACCCTATGGATTAGAATGGGATGTCACGCAGTTCATATGTGAGTCAAGGAAAGTGAGCGAATACATGGCAATATATTGTAAATGGAAGGAGATCTCTTGAAATGTTCTGGAAAAGAGTGGAAGGAATTGGATCCAGCAGGCAGGTAGTAGGATTGTTGGGAGTCAGAAGTTGATGGATCTTGTCTTGAAGCTGGTTTCTCTAAGTTGGGGTTAGAGATACCAGTAGGAAGGTTGGGAACAGGGGAAAAGGACTGACGGACTGCTGCAAACTTCTCTTCAAAGAAGATGACAAGATCCTCAGGAGTGAGAGAGGATGGAGGAGGGCGTGAGGGAGGGTTAAGGAGAGAAGAGAAAATACTGAACAGCCTGCGTGGGCTGGATGTGGAAGATTCAAATTTTTCTCTGTAGTTGGCCGACTTTGCTGATGTGACTTCCAATGAGAACTTTGAAAAAGGGACTGATATGAGCGGAGGTCTGAATCTAGGTCACTTCTCTTCCACTGACTCTCTGCAGTTCTTAAACCTGTGGCTGCATAGCACTTCCATCAGCCAAGAGGTGGATGGGACAGATCCCATTAGCCTGGGAGAGGGAGGGCGCAGAAGACGAAGATGAAGAGAGCGTGAGAGGAAAGTATTAGTAATTGTGTCCAGGGAGAGAGTGGAAAGGTGCTGAAGGATGAAGTCAGAGGAGAATGAGTGGGTTTGCTTCAGTAGTGAACTGACTGAGGAGGTTATGAAGCTCATGAATGAAGTTCTCAAAGGAACCTGGAGGGCAATAAATCACAATGATGTGAAGATTAGTGGGGTAGGATAGGGTATTGTAGGATAGGGAAGGGTAGGATAGAGTAGGATAGGCTAGGGTAGAGTAGGGTAGGATAGGGTAGGGTAGGGTAGGGTAGGGTGGAGTAGGGAAGGATAGGATAGGGTAGAGTAGGGTAGAGTAGGGTAGGATAGGGTAGAGTAGGGTGGAGTAGGGTAGGATAGGATAGGGTAGAGTAGGGTAGGATAGGGTAGAGTAGGGTAGGATACGGTAGAGTAGGATAGGGTAAAGTAGGGTAGGGTAGGATAGGGTAGAGTAGGATAGGGTAGGGTAGGGTAGAGGAGGATAGGGTAGAGTAGGGTAGGGTAGGGTGGAGTAGGGTTGGGTAGGGTAGGATAGGGTAGGGTAGAGTAGGGTAGGGTGGGGTAGGGTAGGATATGTTTTTGCCTAGGGTTATTTTCAAACAATGGGTCTGAAACCTTTAGGTGCACCGGCTCACCAACTCCTAAGGAGGATTCAAGAAGAGGAGGGTAGAGTAGGGTAGGGTAGAGTAGGGTAGGATAGGGTAGAGTAGGGTAGGGTAGGATAGATACAGTAGGGTAGGATAGGATAGGGTAGGGTATGGTATGGTAGTGTAGAGTAGGGTATGGTAGGGTAGAGTAGGGTAGGATAGGATAGGGTATGGTAGGGTAGGGTAGGGTACGATAGGGCAGGATACGGTGATAGCATGGAACTCAAAGGAAGAAATTGAAAGAGCAGACAAGGAAAGTTGGGTCCTAAACACCACTCTGGACACAGCAGTAGACCAGGGCCACTACCCCTACCAAGGTACCGTGGGGCATGTGTGAATGAGAAGGCAGAGGACAGAGCAGCAGGAGTGCTGAGTTCTACAGGGTGATCCAGGTTTGGGTCAGAGCCAGAAAGTGTAGTGAGTAGAGGGACGCAAGAGCTGACATGACGTCAGCCTTCTGGACAGCAGATTGGCAATTCCAGAGTCCTCCTGTCACTGTGGTCGGTGATGAACACTGTGGGAACATGTGGGTGCTGGTGTTGCAATGATTATGATGGTGTTTATGAGCTCTGAGGGATATATACACACGAATTGCACAACACATTATGGAAAAGAAACAAGTTTGGAAACAACATGGGGGTTAGTAAGTTCTGTATCTGC
>NC_135225.1:18666698-18684710 GCF_052324685.1 Brachyhypopomus gauderio
GTGAGCCCCTTCCAGAACACTCTCCGAGAAGTTAGTGACCCCAAACGGCCGGAAGCGAGGGGCGTTGTCATTTACGTCCAGCACATTGATGGTCAATCTGGCTGTAAGGAGGAGGAGTTGGGGGAGGGGCCAGGCAGAGAGGGGGCAATGTTTTAAAGGGGGGAGGAGTTACAGGAAGAAGTACTGGTGAGTGACGAGGTAAAGAAGTAAAAGATGTTAATCAACAGGAAATAGATGAGAGGAAATTGCATGAAAATACAGGAAACAAATACATGAGAGAGAAAAGGACAAGAAAGAAAGAAAGACACAGAAACAAGGCCACCTCTCACTTACCATTGGGGAGACTGACGGACATGTCGATGATGTCACTGGCATTGTCATGCACTGACACTATGATGTCAAATGTAGCCACCAGCTCTCTGTTTAAGGGTTTTCGCACGAATACTGCACCTGAGGACACACACACACACACACACACACACACACACACACACAAGCAAAACTCAACATAGGTTATACATTGCAGATTATACAGGTCAGATTACACCTGTAATAACTACACCTGTAATAACTACATCTGTAATAGCTACACCTGTAATAGCTACACCTGTAATAGCTACACCTGTGTTTCACTCACCTGTATGGAAGTCGATCCCAAATGACTCCTGCAGTCCACTCACCGGCTTGTTCCCATCATCCTTTGCTTCCACGGAGATGATGTAATACTCAAGGCGGGGTCGAAGGTCAGGGTCCTCGGCGGTGAGCGTGGCGACCACCACGCCAGGCGGAGTGGATTCATTCACACTGATGGCCTGCACAGGCTCCAAAAATCGTGGGCGTGAATCGTTCACGTCGTCCAGGACGACCGTCAAAGCTGCCGTGCCCGAGAGAGGGGGCGTGCCCCTGTCTGTCGCCACGACAACCAGCCGGTAGGAGGATCGCTCCTCACGATCCAGTGTGGTGTTGCCCACGACGACAGCCCCTGAAAGGGCGTGAACCACAAAGCGATCCTGGGCTCCGCCCTCAAGACGGTACTGCAGCCAACCATTGGAGCCGTCATCTGCATCCGTAGCTGAGAGCTGCGTCACTACCACACCTGATACACACACACACACACACACACACACACACACACACACGCACGCACACACACGCACGCACACACACACACACACACATTAATTATTTGTTCATATACAAAACAATGATCCGTTTAAACTGTTAAAACAGCTGTTGTTCACACATCACCCCAAACACTCCTGTTCACACATCACCCCAAACACTCCTGTTCACACCTTCATCCCAAACAGTCACTAGCTGGCCAAGCACATCTGATGCCTGGACATCTGGGAAGGGCACATGTGTTCAGAGCATGAATAAGAGCTGAGCTGTCTCTCTCTTTCGATCTCTCTGTCTGTCTCTCTCACTGTCTGTCTGTCTCTCTCACACCTGTGGGGCTGTTTTCTGGCAGATGGACTGTAAAGCTGGGAGGCCTGAACACTGGTGGGTTGTCGTTCTTGTCCAGGATGGTGATGGAGAGGGGGACAGTGCTGTTCAGATACCCCACGTCCTGCGCCAGCACTAACAGATCCAGGCGTGGGTCAGTGAAGTTCTCTCTATCCAACACCGCACCCTGCCGCACCGAGACCTCAGCTACAAACAAGAGAAGAAGAGAGAGAGGGAGAGACAGATGGGGAAAGCAAGAGAGATACAGGCAGGGAGAGGGAGAGAAAGAGAGAGTGAGAGAAGGAGAGGTTGTAGACATAGTGTGAGTGTGTGAGAATATTCCTAAGGTTCTTCAGTCTGTCTGAAGGAGGCAGGTGGGTGGAACTCACCTGTGCTGGTGTTAATGGTGAAAAGATCCACTCTGGGGCCCAGAAGACTGTACCTCAGCACTGCGTTTATCCCAATGTCCCTGTCCACCGCCAATACTGGGCCGTTCAGAATCAGCACCGTGGTACCTAGGGGCGGTACAGGGCACGGGGAGGACAACATCTGACAGCATTCTCATTATTCACCATTATTCACCATTATTCACCAACAGAGGGGAAGAGCGAGAGAGAGAGAAAGAGAGAGAGGGGGGGGGGGCCCTACCTGGGAGAGAGTTCTCACTGATCTCCCCTCTGTAACTGGGGGAGTTGAAGGTGGGTCTGTTGTCATTCACATCCTGGATGGAGACCACCAACACGTCTGTGTCCTGCAGGGCGGGATGGGGTGGGTGCTTCAGGACTTAACAGTGGTTTATAGTGCAGTGTATGTTATACAGTGTGGTGTGTGATAAACAGTCTGGTCTGTGTTATATGGTGTGGTGTGTGTGTGGTATACGGTGCAGTGTGTGTGTGTTATATGGTGTGGTGTGTATGGTGTGTGTTATACGGTGTGGTGTGTGTTATATGGTATGGTGTGTGTGGTGTGTATTGTACGGTGTGGTGTGTTTTGTACGGAATGATGTGTGTGGTGTGTATTGTATGGTGTGGTGTGTGTGGCGTGTGTTGTACAGTGTGGTGTGTGTGTTGTATGGTGTGGTATGTGTGGTGTGTATTGTACGGTGTGGTGTGTGGTGTGTGTTGTATGGTGTGGTGTGTGTTATATGGTGTGGTGTGTATGGTGTGTATTGTACGGTGTGGTGTGTGTGGTGTGTGTTGTACAGTGTGGTGTGTGTTGTATGGTGTGGTGTGTGTTATATGGTGCGGTGTGTATTATACGGTGCGATGTGTGTGGTGTGTGTGTTATATGGTGTGGTGTGTGTCATGCGGTGTAGTGTGTGTGTTATACTGTGCAGTGTGTGTGGTGTGTGTGTTATATGGTGTGGTGTGTGTCTTACGGTGTGGTGTGTGTTGTATGGTGTGGTGTGTGTGGTGTGTGTCATACAGTGTGGTGTGTGTGGTGTGTTGTCCGGTGTGGTGTGTGTTATACGGTGTGGTGTGTGTCTTACAGTGTGGTGTGTGTGGTGTGTGTTATATGGTGTGGTGTTTGTGGTGTGTTGTCCGGTGTGGTGTGTCATACGGTGTGATGTGTGTGGTGTGTATCATACGGTGTGGTGTGTGTGGTGTGTGTCATACGATGTGGTGTGTGTCATACGGTGTGGCGTGTCATACGGTGTAATGTGTGTGGTGTGTGTCATACGGTGTGGAGTGTGTCATACGGTGTGGTGTGTGTCATACGATGTGATGTGTGTGTGTCATAAGGTGTGTCATATGGTGTGGTGTGTGTCATACGGTGTGGTGTGTGTCATACGGTGTTGTGTGTGTCATACGGTGTGGTGTGTGTGTCATAAGGTGTGTCATATGGTGTGGTGTGTGTCATACGGTGTTGTGTGTGTCATACGGTGTGATGTGTGTGGTGTGTGGTGTGTGTCATATGGTGTGGTGTGTGTGGTGTCTGTCATACGGTGTGGTGTGTGTGGTGTGTGTCATACGGTGTGGTGTGTGTGGTGTGTCTTTACTCTGCGGGCGATACGTGGGTTTTCAGGGTTGTCCTTCACTGTGATCGTCAGTGTGTACTCCGCCGTGCGCTCTCTGTCCAGAGGCCGGTTCACCAGCACCACTCCAGACTGGAGACACAGACAAAGAGTGACAGAGAAGTGCAACGCACCACTGACAGCAGATCACCACTGTCTTGCCCTCTCTGTTCACTTCCTGTCCTCTCATCTCTGTCCTCTCCTTATTCTTCTCCTTATTCTTGTCCCTCTCCTCCACCCTTATCTCTCTCCCTCTCCTCCACCCCTCTCTCTCTCTCTCTCTCTCTCTCTCTCTCTCTCTCCATCTCCTCCACCTTCTCTCTCCCTCTCCTCCACCTTCTCTCTCTCCATCTCCTCCACCCCTCTTTCTCTCCATCTCCTCCACCTTCTCTCTCCCCCTCTCCTCCACCACTCTCTGTCACCCTCTCCTCCACCCTTCTCTCTCCCTCTCCTCCACCTTCTCTGTCTCCCTATCCTCCTCCTTCTCTCTCCCTCTCCTCCACCTTTTCTCTCTCCCTCTCCTTCACCTTCTTTCTCCCCCTCTCCTCCACCTTCTCTCTTCCCCTCTCCTCCATCCCTCTCTCTTACTGTTTCATTGATGTAGAAGCCTCCATCTAGGTTGCCGGCTGTGATGAGATACGTTAGTAGGGCGTTGCGGCCACTGTCGGCATCGCGAGCGAACACGCGTCCGACGAAGGTGTTGATGGCAGCGTCCTCGCTAACGTTGACGTTAAGGGGCAGGTTCAGGAGCACGGGGTCATTATCGTTGATGTCCAGGACCAACACACCCACCACCACCTGCCATACAGCACAGAGGATGTCAAAACACACCAGGAATAGGGTACTGCATGAGTAAGTGTGTGTGTGTGTGTATGTGTGTGTGTGTATATGTATGTGAGTGTGTGTATGTATGTGTGTGTCTGTATGTGAGTGTGTCTCTCTGTATGTGAGTGTGTGTGTGTGTGTGTGTCTGTATGCGAGTGTGTGTATGTATATGTGTCTGTATGTGTGTCTGTAAGTGTTTGTGTGTGTGTGTGTGTGTGTGTGTGTGTGTGTGTGTGTGTGTGTGGGTGTGTGTGTGTGTGCGTCTGTAAGTGTTTGTGTGTGTGTGTGTGTGTGTGTGTGTGTGTGTGTGTGTGTGTGTGTGTGTGTGTGTGTGTGTGTGTGTGTGTGTGTGTGTGTGTGTGAATGTGTCTCTGAGTGTGTGTACCGTGCTGTTCCTTGGAGGTGTTCCCAGGTCTTTAGCAGTCACAGTGATGTTGTAGTAGGCTGTAGTCTCTCGGTCCAGTTCCACGTCTCTTCTCACTCGAAGATCTCCCTCCACAGGAGAAACTATGAACTCATCTGAACACACAACCCACAAACTTGTGAGAAAAGTAAGCAGTGTTTTTCAAATGCATTCTTCTACACACAACACACACACACTCCCTCACTCACACACACACACTCCCTAACTCAAACACACACACTCTGGCTCTCACTGTTGGGGTCTCCTGCGGTGATGCTGTACTCCACTTTGCCGTTAAGGCCCGAGTCATCGTCAGTGGCTCTGAGTGTGCAGACACGCGGACCTGGCTGACCCTCCGTCACCTCGAACGGCCCCTCGAAAGGCCTGGGGAACTGTGGGGTCACGTCGTTCACGTCTATCACATTCACCAGCACCTGAGTAGGGAATATATCGAATGAAGCTCTCTGTGAGTGTGTGTGTGTGTGTGTGTGTGTGTGTAAAGCATTGTGACAGATGTGTGTCCAGAGAGATAAGGCAACTCATACAAATTGTGGAAAGATGAGAGAACATCAGAGAAGCTTCACACACACACACGCACGCATGCACGCACACACACACACACACACACACACACACACACACACACACACACACACACCTATTGCATTAGGCTGGAATAGTCCTGCTGCCGCTGTGCAGCGTGGGTGGATGTGTGCGGTACACTTACAGTGGTACTGGACGTCAGTCTGAGGTTTGCTATTGGGCACTGATCGGTGGCAGTGAGCACCAGGGTATAGCGCCCCCCGCTGGTCTCATAATCCAACTCTTTCACCACAACTATGCGGCCCTACACACACACACGGAGAAACAACCACGTTGTACACTCTTTATACGCATATGCCAGCTGATCTCAGTGTGTGCGGTTTCATGTACCGTATTGTTGTTAATGCTGAATGTTTCTGCCAGGTTGCCCAGGGTGATGGCGTATGACAGAGTCCCATTGGGTCCCTCGTCTGGGTCAGTGGCTGTAACCGTGGCGATGGTGGCCCACTGTGTGTTGGGACCCTCAGTAAGGACAGTGACGTACTCCTTGGCGCTGAAGCGTGGAGCGTTGTCATTCTCGTCTATGATGCGCACCCACACCGTGGTGGAGGCCTGCAAACAACCCAGCAATACAGGAGGTCACCATACACACCTTCACATGCCACACACACACACCTTCACACATGCCTTCACATGCCACACACACACCTTCACACACACGTTCACATGCCACACACACACGTTCACATGCCACACACACACCTTCACATGCCACACACACACACCTTCACACACACCTTCACATGCCACACACACACACCTTCACATGCCACACACACACACCTTCACATGCCACACACACCTTCACACACACCTTCACATGCCACACACACACACCTTCACACATGCCTTCACATGCCACACACACACCTTCACACACACGTTCACATGCCACACACACACCTTCACATGCCACACACACACCTTCACATGCCACACACACACACCTTCACATGCCACACACACACACCTTCACACACACTTTCACATGCCACACACACACACCTTCACATGCCACACACACCTTCACACACACCTTCACATGCCACACACACACCTTCACACACACCTTCACATGCCACACACACCTTCACACACACCTTCACATGCCACACACACACACCTTCACACACACCTTCACATGTCCTATTACTCTGTTGTTAACCCATGGACTATAGTGGATTGGCTTTTCTAACATTCATTCCGGACTGACATTAGAATTTGACATTAGAGACGCCCCATGCCTCCTTCCCACATAAATAAAACTATCAAAGAAACTTCTACATTAATTTGCATAACAGGTTTCATCCTGCTCAGAAGCGGCTCCCCGTTACAGAAATGAGGCAAAGACCTTTACACTTCGAATTAGAAACGTCACATCAGACATTCACACAAAATCCCCTCAAAGATCCCCGAAGGTCCCCAAAGACTCCTACCCTAACTTCACGTAGCACGTGATGGCAGTGACAGAGACACCATCCGCCTCACTCTCACGTCTTCACCACGTCTATATTATTACGATATGCAAAATGACTCATGTCAACACCAGTTTATTTATAAGGCGCCGTTCATTTTAGATGCAAAATCTCAAAGTGCTTTACATACATGAGATTAAAGAGTTTCCACGACAAACTCATGTCAAAGATTATAAGATCTGCAAGTCTTTTGAGAAACTTATTACTGATGTGTTCCTTTACGTTCCATAACCAGATAAACTAATTCAACAGTTCTGTTGATTTAAATTATTTAAAATCCTGTCCTACTACACAACAATTACGAAAGACAACAACACCTTCTAGGTTCCCGTCTGGCGGCAGTGTTTATCTTTACATCATTTGCCTACTTTCACAAACAGTTCACTATGCTGTTTGAATAAAGAAACCATCCCGCTTTGCCTGTTTGACCTGCTGAGGGTTTCTGGTATGTCACACCCCCCGTCCCCTTCAGTGCTCAGTGTCCAAGATATCCAAACACGAGAACTCACAATATCATTCTCACTAGAAAAAATACTGTTTATTACCCAGTAGTGGGGACAATCTGAGTATAAATTTATTGATTGCACTTGGGTGTTGTGACTTGTACAGCCCAAAACGATCAAAGCATGTCTGATCTAATGTAGTTTTTTTGTGTACATGTACAAAAAACAAAATTAGGTTTTTAATAATTTATCGACTACATTTACACACTGCATGTGGTATCTTTCAATGTTTTGTTCCGTTTCCATAAGAGGAGGAGTGTCATAAGTGTGGTGGGGTGGAGCGGAGGGGGGTGAAGTCTCGGGGTGGAGCGGAACCTCCAGCCAGTGTGGACCTGCGCGTTTCTGCGCTCCTCAGTCACCGACGCGAAGTTTCCAAAGTTCATACACAAGAACTATAAGGGAGTTTTTTTTAATGTCCTGTTATTTTGCTCCAGGCTGACATCCCTCGACGTCCTGCGACATAAACTGTATGATCAGAACCAAGAGCAACATTTAAAGTTCATCAAAAGAAAATTTTGAATTACTAGGAAGATTCTACACAGACATCGATGGCGCTGAGTGCGGGTTCACTGACCTTCCCCGTGTTCTTCACCGCTTTCATCGTTGTTCAAGGTAGGTCGAGTCCGGGCACATTCACTTCCCCGTGTTTGGGTCTCGGGTCGCAGGGCGTGTGTGGACCTGCGCTCATCGCAGCTCGGCACTGACTGTGATGCTGGGGACCGTCTGATCAAGGAACCGCTGCTCAATCCGTTTTGATCGGTTTAATGACCTTATGGGTCTAATGTAGGGAATTACATCCGTTACGTTATTATTATCGTGGCTAATTGTGTGGTTGAAGTGTCTATATTAAAGTATCTCAGTTTTAAACGTGTGGCTTGTTGGCTGCCTTCGTCGGTGTCTGGGGCTGCAGTATCCTGTGTTAACTTTAACGAGGCGGTTCTGACGTCCCTCGTTACGGCAGCATTAGGCGCAGATGCGGTTGTGACAACGAACTGATGTGAAGTTGTTGTTGTGAAGTTTAAGGTCAGGGCTTGTTTTCCTCTCGTTTTCCTTTATCGTGGTTGTAACTCCGCCCCTAAACATCTGGCGCGGTGCCAGGTGTGTTTAACCTCGAGCGCTCGTACGTTCACAAAATCTGCTGGAGAAACAACGTACGAAGTGAAATTGAACATGAAAACCTTCAGCATTCTCTAAAGCGTCATCCGGTGCAGAACGCTGGGAGATACACTAATGTAGGATGGCAGTGGCTTTCACAGAGCCATTATTTCATATGCTCATTAGCACCCACTGAATTCGTTGTCACCCCACAAAACCGTTTAATTTCTGCTTTGTGTACTAGACACACCAAAAAAGCTACTAAGCAAACCTGGATCTCTGGTGGTTTTTCTGAACGGAAGGTAAACTATATATCGTTTGCTTCCTGAGAGGTCCACCATACCCTGTGTTGGGTGAAGGAGGAGTTACCTGTGCCACAAACCTAATGTGACCCAGATGGGCCACAGGAGCACTGTAGCACACTCAGTGTAAAACACTCACTGTAACACACTGTAACACTCACTGTAGCACACTTGCTGTAACACACTCGCTGTAGCACACTTACTGCACACTGTAGCACACTCACTTTAGCACACTCACTGTAGTACACTGTAACACACTCACTGTAGCACACTGTAAACACATTGTAACACACTCACTGAGGGGTCAGAGGGTCGATGGTAACAGGGCCGTAAGGTCAGGAGGGGGCTGACTGGGGCACCTTGTCCACAATTAAGCGGCTTGTGAATAGACACCATTGATTACCTGATTTCCCCTGAGACTGAAGGGCACAGAATGGCTCCTCTGAAAACCCAATAGGTTTGGTCATTTTTAGTTGAAGGACTCCATGTGAGTGAGACACATGCCAAGAAGCAAAATGAACATCAACTTCACAACACTAAGTTGTGGCGGTTTCTACGGTATTGAACATGAGCAAATCTGATAAGAAGCAGAATGAGACCTCAACTGTATTAGCAAAGTCATGCTCAGATCTCCGTAAGTGTTTCCCATGGGGGAAATAAGCATGATTAATAATTACCCCAAGTGAGCAGAATTCACAGCAATTATCTTATGTTGAACAGCCTCTCCAAATACCAGTCTGAACCAGTCACACAGTCCTGTCCTGTGTCTGATTACACAAGGAAGTCACGAGTTCATCATTACGAACATTTAGACTGGACACACAGGAGTACAATTGAGAAATCTGACCGATCATCCCTTCACATCTTCCGTGATGCAGACACGGATCCGCCTGCTTCTCTCTCTCCCCAACGTTTGTGGTTCATTGATGGGTTTTCCTTAAGCAAGCTGGCAGATGCTTCCTGAGGTCAATGGCTGCTTCTCCAGCAACACTAACATCACGGCACATGAGCCCATGGAGTAGCACCCCAGCAGGTCTCCACTCAGATCACTGTTCCTGCAGGACGCTGCAGCGTGTAGCGTGGTTGCTGTGGGCAGAGTGGCTTCCAGCCCGGGGAAGCACACACATAGACTGGGAATATCAGGAAGAATGGGAATAATGGATTGGACCAGAATCAGATACAAGTTCATTGTCTGTGTGAGAGAGGAACAGGGCCAGATCCCCCAGCCTCCCACAATCACACTCTTCCTGACACACACACACACACACACACACACACACACACACACACACACACACACACACACACACACACACACACACACACACACACACCCCCACACAGACACACATACACATACACGCACGCATGTACTCACACACACACACACACACACACACACACACACACACACACAAATACACGCACACATGCAATAACACACACACACACACACACATACACGCACGCATGCACTCACACACACACACGCACACCCACACACACACACACACACACACGTGCACACACACACGCGCGCACACACATACACAATCAGAGCAACTCTGTTCAGGGTGGAGTTTGCTATAGAACTAGGGGTGTGTGCATTTCCCTGGAGCAGTGACAGTAGTTTAGCTCAGTGAGATTAGAGGGGATCTGTGAATGAGGCCTGATACAATCTCTGGTTGTTTGGTCCTCTGCAAAGCTGAGATGAGAGAGGCATGTAGAGGACCAACACACACACACACACACACACACTCACACACACACACCACACCACACACACACACCACACACACACACACACACACACACCACACCCACACACACTCACAGACACACACAGGACACACACTCACACAAACACACACACACACAAACACACACACACACACCACACACTCACACACACAAATACACATGCACACACACTCACTCACACACACTCACAAAGACACACACAGACACACACACTCACACACACAAACACACACACACACACACACACTCACAGACACACACAGACACACACTCACAAACACACACAAACACGCACACACAAACACGCACCACACACACAAACACACACATGCACACACTCACATACACACACAAACACACACATGCACACACTCAATACACACAAACAAACACACACAGACACACACACTCACACACACTCACATGTACACACACACACGCACACACACACAGACACACACACACAGACATACATGCACTCACACACACGGTGTCACAGGTGCCTGTTGCTTCAGTGTGACTAAGTGTTCAGTAATACTGAAAGTGATCATTATGGTGGAACAGTGTGGAGTTCTCCAGCTCACAGCACCTCCTCTGAGTCCATATCTGCCCTTTAACTGCAGTCATCTGGATTGGGGGCTATAAATACCTCTCAGTGTTATGCACTCAAGTCCGAAATGCTGGTTGGTGTAGGTCAAATGTGTCATTTAGAAACCACAGATTACTGGTTGCAGCTGGTAATGTGGGGACATTGGGTGCTGCAGACACACCATCACAAAGAACACAGACAAAGAACACAGAACACAGACAAAGAACACAGATAAAGAACACAGGACAAAGAACACAGAACACAGACAAAGAACACAGAACACAGGCCAAGAACACAGAACACAGGCCAAGAACACAGAACACAGGACAAAGAACACAGAACACAGACAAAGAACACAGATAAAGAACACAGACAAAGAACACAGAACACAGACAAAGAACACAGACCAAGAACACAGGACAAAGAACACAGACCAAGAACACAGTACACAGGCCAAGAAAACACAGAACAACAGGACAAAGAACACAGACAAATAACACAGAACACAGGACAAAGAACACAGAACACAGGACAAAGAACACAGGACACAGACAAAGAACACAGGACAAAGAACACAGTGACACAGACAAAGAACACAGGACAAAGAACACAGACAAAGAACACAAAACACAGACAAAGAACACAGACAAAGAACACAGACAAAGAACACAGCACACAGACAAAGAACACAGATAAAGAACACAGGACAAAGAACACAGACCAAGAACACAGAACACAGGCCAAGACCACAGAACACAGGACAAAGAACACAGACCAAGAACACAGAACACAGGACAAAGAACACAGAACACAGGACAAAGAACACAGACAAATAACACAGAACACAGGACAAAGAACACAGACAAATAACACAGAACACAGGACAAAGAACACAGAACACATGACAAAGAACACAGAACACAACATTCAGACGCTGAAGTGAACATTTCGGCTTTAGTACTTGCAGTCCAAGATAACACATCAGAACGCTCAGTCATCTACAGGTGTACTCTGTTCCCTGTGCATGTGGTTGTACTCAAGTGTGCATAATTGATGATCCAGTATCATGATCAATTATGTGACTCTTCATAACGATTGATAACGATGAAGAATCAGTTCACCACTCTGGTGGTATATGCATACTCACAAACATACTCCTACACACAGCAGACACTGCTCAGGAAATGACCACAACCACCACAGTCAGACTTCTCAGAATGTGCAGATCACTTACAGCATCACTGCTACAGAAAACACACACACACGCTGTAGTTGGCAGCTGTGTACGATCCGCTATCGACTTTGCTGGCTTCAGATTGTCCTTTGATCAAAATAAATTCACCTCTATGTTCTTCTCCATCCCCTCATCCTCTCTTCTCACCCCTCATCCCAACTCTTCTCCCCTCATCTGCAAGCAGAACGGCGAAAAGATGCTTCCCCCTGATACCCCTCTTCCCCGTTCGCCCCTCATCCCCTTCTCCCCCTCATCCCTTCTTCTCACCCTCATCCCCTTCTCCCCTCATCCTCTCTTCTCCCCTAATCCCCCTTCTCCCCTCATCCCCTTCTCCCCTCATCCCTTTCTTCTCCCCTCATCCCCTTCTCCCCTCATCCTCTCTTCTCCCCTAATCCCCTTCTTCCCTCATCCTCTCTTCTCCCCTCATCCTCTCTTCTCCCCTAATCCCCTTCTTCCCTCATCCTCTCTTCTCCCCTCATCCTCTCTTCTCCCCTAATCCCCTTCTCCCCTCATCCCCTTCTCCCCTCATCCTTCTTCTCCCCTCATCCCCTTCTCCCCTCATCCTCTCTTCTCCCCTAATCCCCTTCTTCCCTCATCCCCTCTTCTCCCCTCATCCTCTCTTCTCCCCTAATCCCCTTCTTCCCTCATCCTCTCTTCTTCCCTCATCCCTTCTTCTCCCCTCATCCCCTTTCTCCCCTCATCCCCTCTTCTCCCCTCATCCTCTCTTCTCCCCTCATCCCCTCTTCTTCCCTCATCCTCTCTTCTCCCCTCATCCCCTCTTCTTCCCTCATCCCCTCTTCTTCCCTCATCCCTTCTTCTCCCCTCATCCTCTCTTCTCCCCTAATCCCCTTCTTCCCTCATCCTCTCTTCTTCCCTCATCCCTTCTTCTCCCCTCATCCCCTTCTCCCCTCATCCCCTCTTCTCCCCTCATCCTCTCTTCTCCCCTCATCCCCCTCTTCTCCCCTCATCCCCTCTTCTCCCCTCTCATCCCCTCTTCTCCCCTCATCCTCTCCCCTCCCCTCATCCTCTCTTCTCTCCTCTTCACCTGTTCAGCTCAAGGTGGCCACCACTCCCACTCCCATGGCCTGGGTGTGAGCTCCCTCCACACCTCCTACGTTTGCCCCGAGGGGGCCAACGCCACGCTGGTGTGTACCCAGTCCGGCTCCAAGGCCCACCTCACGGACGTCCTGAAGCACGTCTGGTTCTTCACACCCCATATGGACCAGCACTGCAAAAACATCCTGCACCCCTCGCATCCATGGCAACCGCACGCTGGGTGTGGTCCACAAAGTGCATGACTCCGCCTTCTCCCTGACCCTGATGGAGGTGACGAAGGCTGACGAGGGCCGCTACTGCTGCCAGAGCACGGAGGTGCTGGGCCGGGACAAGAACAACCACACCAAGCTGCTGCACGCACACAGCAACATGATCCTCACCGTACACTCACGTAAGAGACGGACGCCACGCGGCCGAGGGGGGGAAGGGGGGGCGAGGGGGCAGAGAACGGTCGAGGAGAAAGAGGGATGGAACAGAGAGAGAGGAGAAACAGATGAGAAGGAGACTGAGAAGGTGAAGGTGGAGAGATTAAAAGTGAGGAACATGGGAGGAATAGAGAGAACAGTCAGTGAGAATGAAAGTACCAGTGCACTTATGTGTTGTGTGTGTGTGTGTGTGTGTGTGTGTGTGTGTGTGAGTGTGTGTGTGTGTGTGTTTGTGTGTGTGTTTGTGTGTGTGTGTTTGTGTGTGTGTGCATGTGTGTGTGTGCGTGTGTGTGTGTTTGTGTGTGTGTGCATGTGTGTGTGTGCGTGTGTGTGTGTGTGTTTGTGTGTGTTTGTGTGTGTGTGTTTGTGTGTGTGTGCATGTGTGTGTGTGCGTGTGTGTGTGTGTGTGTGTGTGTGTGTGTGTGTGTGTGTGTGTGTGTGTGTGCATATGTGCGTGTGTGCTAATAGATCTAATGTTTATCTTCATATTCTGCAGGTGATGATTCTGCAGGTCAAAACAAGAATCCGAAGTGTATGGAGTTCGACATCAGACCTCCGGCAGGTACATTCAACTCAGAACCACCCACCCCTACACTACATTACACCCTCACTACACTACACTATACCCTCACTACACTACACTACACCCTCACTACACCCCCTACACTACACTACATCCCCACTACACTACACCCCCACTATACTACACTACACCATCCACTACACTACACCCTCACTACACCCCACTACACTACACTACACACTCACTACACTACACCCCCAACACTACACTACACCCCCACTACACTACATCCTCACTACACCCCCAACACTACACTACACCCCCTCTACACCCTCACTACACCCCCACTACACTACACTCTCACTACACTACATCCCCACTACACTACACCCCCACTATACTACACCCCCACTACACTACACCCCCTCTCTACACCCTCACTACACCCCCACTACACTACACCCTCACTACACTACATCCCCACTAAACTACAATACACCCCCACTACACTACACCCCCCTTCTACACCCTCACTACACTACACCCTCACTACACTACACTACACCCCCACTACACCCTCACTACACTACACCCCCAACTACACCTCCCAGTACACACACTCCTATTTTTTATTAGTTTTCTTTCTGTCTTTTCTAGGAAGCTCTGTCGCTGCAGGTTTGGCCTCAGCAGTGTGCATTATGGGTGTTCTGTGTCTGCCACTTATATTACTGCTGGTGTATCGGCAAAGACAAGGAGCTCAAAGGAGCCGGCGTGAGTACATATATGTATATATATGCGTGTGTGTGTGTGACCACTTTACATGCACATGAAGGACCTCTGTCTGAAATGTCCTGTTTCTCTGTGTACTTTCTCTCTCTCTCTCTCTCTCTCTCTCTCTCTCTCTCTCTATCTATCTATCTATCTATCTATATATATATATATATATATATATATATATATATATATATATATATATATATATATATATCAGTTTCCTGTTTCGTTGGAAACCTTGTGAAAGTGGACGTTTTAGACAGAGGTCCTTTATCAGCAGTGCAAGCAAAGTGCTCATGAAGTTTTAGAAGGAGGAATCAGTTTCTAAGTAGATGTTTAAATCCGAACATCCATTACATATTTAAATCCGAACGTTCATTACACAGGTTTCCAAAGTTATGAAAGTGCAGATGAGTTCTTTTTCCTATTTGCTGCCATAGCAACATGTGACAGTGCAGATGTCAATGATATAATGTTCATTAGCTTTAAAGGATATTCTACAAATTTTCTTCATCTTTCAATGGTTTAGATGTAAACAAAGTCATTAAGAGTGTTTTGGTGTGAAATGCATGTCTGTAGATAAATTGTACTGAGTCAGAACAATTCACAGTAGCATTAAGAGCATTTAATGGCTCTAAAAGCTAATGCTACATTCCGTTATTACACAAAATTGATACTAATATGTTTGGCCTAAAATGTATTTTTTAATATAAATTACGGATAACTTTTGTGTTTCATCTCAAAACCAGATTCTCAACAGAGATTAAAGCACTTAGAGAGCTTTTGTAGACACTAGCCTGTAGCTACAGCCTTTCAACGCAGCTAACGGGCTTTTGTAGTCACTAGCCTGTAGCTACAGCCTTTCAACACAGCTAACAGGCTTTTGTAGTCACTAGCCTGTAGCTACAGCCTTTCAACACAGCTAATGGGCCTTTGTAGTCAATAGCCTGTAACTACAGACCTGCTACGTGGCTAATGCCAGACAGAAGTGTTTGTTTACAGCTTATTTTTCTTAACTAATTTGGAAGATGGCAGAGTGTGAGTGTGTCTGTTTCCAAAATGTACCACTGTAGCACATTGTATTTTCTCTATTATTTTTGTAACCATGTACCACATGGCAAACCGCCATTGTGAACAATTAACCAGCAAGTGAACATAGACTATATAGCTACAGTCTGTTGGTAAACTCGTATTCTGTTGGGACTGCTCTGATGAATAAGAATTTTGAACATTGTTGACGTGTGAACCCCCCACCTACACAACACTTAACACACGTGAACGGCGGAGGGCACATGCAGGGCGTGGTGAGGAAAAGTAGTCCCCAAAAAAACATGTCACTTTACCCATTTAGCACCATTATCAGGGTGATACATAAAAAACTGACATGTTTTGGCATGCAAGTTAATTGTTCGTTCTGGACGTGTGGTTCCTAGCACTACAACTGTGAAGAATTCTGACTCTGAAGAATACATTTCTCCACAAAGACTATATGACACCAAACACACTTCATGTCTTTTTACCTCTGAACCACAGATGATGAAGACATTTTTCAAAACTACTGAAGTTGCCCTTTAAAATGATTTGCCACTGGAAACCACATTCTTCATTCTGATGGTCTGAAGGTGTTCAGCAAGGCTTCTGTGCTTCTCATGCATTCTCCAGTGCAAAGCTGGTTTCTCATTGACTGCGCGTGTGCATGTGTGTGTCCATATGCGTGCATGTGTGTGTGCTTGCATGCATGTGTATGAGGGTGTGTGTGTGTGTATTCACTGCATATCCTGCTCAACATCCTGCCCGGCATGGTTGGTGTAAGACATGGGCGAGCACTGGATATGAGGCAGATTGTGGTTGCTGATAGTCTGTTTCCTGCCACACAGTGATGTGTTTAATCTTCCCTCCATACACAGGTGCACACGAGCTGGTGCGTATGGACAGGTGAGTCCTGGTGTCTGTGCCTGTCATGACACTGATGGCGTTGGAATGTAGTGTTGCGTGAGGATTTGAGTGGTGGTTTTAAACACACCCTCTCTCCTCCTCTGGCTATGCAGTGAGGCCCCAGGGCCATGACAACCCCGTGTTCATGGGTGGATCTCCCAAGCCTCGAACCGTGTCTGCCATTCTGACCCGCCAGCCATCCGAATCAGGGCGCCACCTGCTGTCTGACCCTGGAACACCTTTCAGCCCCAGCACGCATGGAGACGTGTTCTTCCCAGCTCAGGGCAAGTGTTAAAACACACACACACACACATGCACACACTCACATACAACCACCTACCCACACACACAAACACACACACACACACACACACACACACACACACACACACACACACACACACACACACACACACACACACATATATATATATATATATATATATATATATATATATATATATATATACATACACTGCCTGCTGATGTATCCACACATGAAGTTCTGCTGCCTACCAACCACACACATACACCCACACACACACACACACACACACACACACACACACACACCACACACACACACACACACACACACTCCTCTATCATCCCTGACTTCCTCATACAGCAGCCACTGTAAGCCCCAGGTCACAATAACAAACACACAGATGCACACACACACGTGTATGTACAGCAAATGTGACAACACTCACTGCTTGGCCCCAGCCAGCAGCTTGCATGCACACGCATGTGCTGATATAGCTGTATGACTGCACACGCGTGCTGATATAGCTGTATGACTGCACACATGTGTGCTGATATAGCTGTATAACTGCACACACGTGCTGATATAGCTGTATGACTGCACATGCGTGGGGCTGATATAGGTGTATGACTGAGGGAGGGAGTGCGAGTGAGAGAGTGAGTGAAGGAGTGAGAGAGGGAGTGAGAGTGTGGGTGAAGGAGTGAGAGAGTGAGTGAAGGAATGTGAGAGTGAGTGAAGGAGTGAGAGAGGGTGTGCGAGTGAGAGAGTGTGAACTGCTTCAGAG
>NC_135225.1:18685210-18710210 GCF_052324685.1 Brachyhypopomus gauderio
CTGATGAATCTTGACCTGTGCTAAATATGCAGGAGGGGAATTACATAAGGTGCAAACACAAACACTGCATGGTGCCGGTTCGAGGTATATCTTTGAGGTGAAACACGGATGAAGCGTTTGCCACATACATATGGCGAGAGAGAGAGAGAGACAGAGAGAGAGAGAGAGAGAGAGAGACAGTCAGAGAGAGGACAGAGAGAGAGAGAGAGAGAGACAGTCAGAGAGAGACAGTCAGAGATAAGTCTGGATGCAGCACTATTAGAGGTCTGTTCAGATAGCATTTCACTTGCTCTGATTTGCAGCTCTGTCGGTTAGCTATAGTTACACACCTGTCCCAGTACAAAGGCACTCAGCTTTCCAGTAGACCCAGTGGACCAGTCGTCTTTCCGCCTGCACCCCTGATAGCTCAATCACCCGCTGCTGCCAGCCGTCTAATGAAGGGCTCCCCGGAGGTGACTATTCCTCTGAGCCACACACACACACCACACACACACACACACACTCACACACACACTTGATCCTCTTCCTTTCGATAGATGGAGTGTGTTAACCAGGCCAGCTTTAGCTCAACCACACCTGATCCATGTACAATGGGCTCCCCAGCTGTCTGCTTTTTATTACTAGATGTTATCTACTCTCCAGAGCGGGCCCAAAGTACGCCGGGTGTGTTCGAGCATTTCGATCAGCACCGGACGAAGGCAGCTCATGTGTCTTAAAAGCAGAGGTGTTGTCCAGTTACGGAGAACCCTGACCTCATCTTGCCTCAGACTAAATGTCCTAACATCGTCTCCTCTTGCTTTTCATTATTTTGCGAGGGAAAGGATGGTACCGCTGAATTTTGCCTATGGCTTCAACACCTTGCCATGGGATTTGCCTCCCAGAGAACATTGAGATGATGATTTGCTTGAATTAAATTATCTCGGCCCACAGGAAGGAAGAGTTGCCTAGCACCCCTAGAGGACGTAGGCTGTAACTACATGGAAAACGTCACTGTGTTTGGAAGTGAGTACTGATGTTCGGGCTCGGTCATCAGCGAACGTCGCAGGTTTCAGCGCTGGTCTGCGGACCTCGGCCACCGCCTCTGTTTCTGGAGGGCTGCTCGGGTTCCGTGACTCCGCACACAACCCGTGGGTAACCTGACGGAGAGAGCACAACCCGTCACACACGTTAGCAGCAACCGCTAATTCACCGATCAAACCGAGAAGATTTCCGAAGGAAACCGAAAACTCACAAAACACAGAATTTTTAGCATAGAAAACAACGAGGAAACTAGAAGTGAAGGCCAACAGTGCTAATGGAAGATTAGCCCGGGTGCGGTTTGTGGGCGTGGCACTCAGGACCGGAGGAGTGTTCTGATGTAGTCCCAGTGCTCCATCTCCCCTGGGTGGAGCCAAGCAGGCCGGAGGCAGACCGGAGGCTGCCAGTCCTCACCCCGTAATTGTGTGTGTCCTCCATGCTGAGATGTGAAGTCTGGTTGGTGCCTAGAGCCTCGGACAGGGCCAGATGATTAGGACGCAGTGAATTATATGGTGTGATGAGCAGAAGTTACTTGACTTCTCAATGTTGGTTCATGTTTTCACATTTTCTTGTTTTTGAGCGTTGGGTTCAACCCTTCGAGTCCTGGTTTGAGTCCCTCCATTGTCAGCACCTGTTGTAAAATGTGCCATGTAAATAACATTTGATTGGATTGATTTGTGGTGAAGTGCTTTTATAATATTAGTTTGCTGTGTGTTCTGGTCGCATACAGTGTGTGTATGAGTACATGTTTGTGTTTTTGTATGTGTTTGAGAGCGTATGTATAAGTGTGTGTGTGTGTGTGTGTGTGTGTGTGAGAGTGTATGTCTGTGAGTTTGCATGTGTTTGTGTGTGAAAGAGAGAATTTGTATGGGTGTGTCCACGTGAGCATGTGTGGTGTGTGTGTGCGGGGGGTGTGTGTATGTGTGCGTGCTGCATATACACCACACGCATTTTGGGTAAAGAAGGCTCTAAATCCCACCGAAGGTCCTTGTGAACTGAACGTGGTCCGCAGGGACCGGCAGTCGGGCACATTATGTGTTCCTAATGGCATCACATCAAGCAGCTTTCTTCTGGCGTAACCTGCATCTCCATAGCCGCCTCAGGGAAACACAGCCTTCCTGGACCTGGCGAGCAGTTCCGCACCGCAGAGGTAAGGCTGCCAGAAAGCTCTCTGTGAACCAGTGCAATTACACACGGCAGAACACAGAACCAACCCCAAGAATGTCATAAAAGATCTCCTCCAGTTACAAGAAACTCGCAAAGGCAAACGAGTGTGTCGTGATTCTCAAGTATTTTACCGCTATCATTCCTCTTTGACAATAACTGTCTACGAAAAAAACAATGCTCACACACACACACACACACACACACACACACACACACACACACACACACACACACAAATGCTGTCAACACCGCTCCATGATGGATCCCCCTCATTTTCGGTGCGGGGAGCCGTTAAGGCCGGCGTCCATATCCGAGTGCCCGGCGTTCTCTGATTACACCTCGGCATCCCGTAGCAGATGTACCCGCAAACGCGCTGCCCCAGCCGGCCGGGGCGGATGGCCGCTCACCCGCCTACGGAGCCCCGGGCACCATCATGTCTTCACATGAGCATATGGAGGAATATGGGTAATAGAGATTTAGTGTCTGTGCCGCGCCCACCACCGAGAATAAGGGACCTGGAACATATTGCTTTGGGTAAATGAGCAGGAGAACAGCAGGAGAAATGAGGGGGCAAGAGAAGGAGCCCCCTAGGGGCGACCATCCACGAGACATCTGATCACCCAGCACAGGAACAGGGTGTGGGTACAGAGTGATCTCACCAACGCTCTGCTCTCTGGCCCCTGCTAGCTTCTAGCGTTTCACTGGCTGCGTTAAGCCTTTTTTTGGGTTGACTTATGGGATCTCGTTTAATGAGAAGATTATAAGGAGGGCGACTGTCAGGAACTCCCGCTGACACGAGTGTGATTTGGTCCTGCCGGTCTCGGGCCGAGGTGTTACTCGAGGGGCTTCTAGTGTTTGCATACAAACTTGTTTTCGGGAAAGTCTACCTCTGCCCTCTTTCATTAATTCATACTGTGTTCTGTTACATCGTATTGTTGTGAGAGGTCGTCTTCTGCTCGAGAGTCGACGACTGACAAATGGCTTGTTTGTTGGGTTCAGGCTCCTAGGGTCTACAAGCAGGTCCCGCAGATGGGCGTACCAGAGGTCTATCCCACACCGCACCACTGACAGATAAGAGAGCTGCACGCCCAAAACGTACACGGCACCGAGGCGCGTCGAAACCAGACATCCACTCTCCTCACCTGACGGGGCAGTTCCGCATTTGTCTGTCAGCGCGGCTCAATCAGACGAGCCGTGTTCCTCGCCGATGACAAGAAATATGAGCTTGTGAGTACTTTATCTTCCGTCTCCACGTAGCGAGTTGCGCAATTGCCGTGCCTCAGCTGCCGTCTACCCCTAGAGCTAACAGCGAGCGCGCTGGATCACAGATAGTCACAACCAATTGAATTAATGCTTCTGCAATTGGGCACTTCCCCGATATGGAGGATAATTGTTCCTGGGTTTTTTCTTTTTCCCGACTCCTTCAGGGAACAGTCGGAGTGCTCGGCTCTCGTGGTTTTTCCGCCCCGGCCTCCGCGGCTTTGGCTCGGGGTTAGCCCCGGTTATTCACTTTTCAGCACCAATGAGGCTCATCAAGACGTGGCTGTTTCAGTTAGCGAAGTTCTCCTTCATGCCGAAACAGCGGGCCGCGTCCCCTCCCCCACCCGGGGGGCTCCTCTTTGAACCCCCAGCTCTCTGCACAGATTCAGCACAGGACTGGAAATGCGAACCAGACTCCAAAATTTGGAGGGGGGGGGTTGGGGGGGGGGGGGGGGTTTCTCGGATGCTGAAGGTTATTATGGCAGCTGGCCCACTTCCTGCAAAGCCTCATTAACATTAATGCATATGCAAATGAAGGGGCTGGTGGGAGGTGTTGTTGCCTGAGCTGTAGATGGCTGATATCTCTTCTCCTTTCCTATACAGGACTAGTGAGTTCATCTATGGCACCTTTCTATAACGTACGGTGGATTATGTCTACAGTGGGGCCAATACGCCTTTGGCTGTTCTGGAGCCAATTAGAAAGAGTGCCTTTCCCAAGAGAGCTTCGCCTGGGTTATTCTACATTAGCTGTTTTATCTTTTGATACGCGCTGCTTTATCTACACTCAGATATCGACGGTGGTTGTGGGTAGACGCTCACATGCATACACACAGTATTATATTACTATCTTTGCAGGGTATTTTCATTCACTTTGTGTTAAATAAATGACACTAAATAACACTGCCTACACCCAAACCTACCTCGATGCTTAACCCCAGTAACCCAAAGGACACCTTCTGGCTGTTTCTGGAGACCAGGCAAATATCTCCACAATTTCAAATATGTCATGTCTACCTGTCATGATAGGACATAACATACATACACAAATGCCCACACAAATATGAATCTACAAATACCACCTCCCTCCTCTCTCTCTCTCTCTCTCTCTCTCTCTCTCTCACTTACTCACCCTCCCTCTCTCTTTTGCAAACACATTACGCTTGCTCATCACACCACAACAATCCCTCTTTTGTCAAGGATGATTGATGACTCGTTGGAATTTCATTCATGGACCTCTGTGTTTTGGAGTTGCTGGGGTGACCAGGTATAAACAGAGCGTGTCCGAGTGTTGGGTTTCACCCCAGAGCGCGGCGGAGGAAAAACAGCCCAGGCCGTCGGGAGGTTACACAAACACCCATCACTGCTCCATCAGCAGATAATGAGGGAATTATCTCTCACAAAATGTTTACTGTTCACCCAGGAAGATCGATCGGGGCTCGCCGAGCATTCTCAGGGTCCTTCTGCAGGACCTCGTGTCTGACAGACCACTTCCGCCTATCAGAGGAACAAGCTGAACACTCAAAAATGTCTGCACTGAGTATCTATTTATTTGAACACGCTTATGGCGTGCGTAAATAATACGGACAAGTATGCATGGCCGCTGCTATTTTTGCTGTGATTGTAATTCTCCGTCAGATTGTATCTCCATCCGCCTTTCGTTGTGTGTGCCTCTCTTTAAAGCTGACCTCTTTTATGGCCTATTGCTACGCTCTTAAAGATGCCATGTAAAGGCAGGTTTGGGTTCACAAGCAAGCCATTTGGCTGCATGGTTTATTAATGCTTAGATATTAATACTTCTGAGCTTTTGGAGTAGGTTTTGTTGACTGCAACTTTAATTGGGAGTATTGAGATGATTTCCTCAAACTAGAAACATCCTGACTTAGCCAGACGACCCCAGGAACACGTCTACACATATCCACATTTCAATGGAGCATCCGTGGCTTCTCGCTCTGCGTTTCATACGGTCATCCCGCAGCCTGGGTGTCTGGGGAACGTGAGACATCGGTTTGGGTTTTGGTGCATCTCGGTTGCGTCTCACACGTTTCACGTCCTCTGCTGTGAGATCTCACGCGAATCGTCTCTACTGGCACCACTAGACCACCAGGTCCACCAGGACTTTTGATTCACACCCTTGTATATGAAGGACAAAGTACACATTCACACACACACACACACACACACACACACACACACACACACACACACACACACACACACACACACACACACACACCCACACACACACACACACACACACACACACACACACACACACACACACACACACACACACACACACACACACACACACACACACACACACCCCAGAACGTAAGTGGGATTTTAGCTTTCCATCCTGGAACTTCATCACCTCAGGTAAACGACTTCCCGTTTTAATGGAAGAGAGAAAAAGCCGCCTGGTAAAGTGCACCATTAAGAAATACGGCTGGCCACAAATAAAAAGCTCTGATGGAATATTTATGTCTCTCCAGTCCTGCACTAATGCTGCGTTGCCTTTATGTGCGGGAGCACACATGCAGTTACATTAATGTTTGGCTGAATCACTGAGTGCCACAACGGTAGTCAACTTCTTTTCTCATTTAATATGGATGGAGCTAGAAGCAGGTTAATTGAGAGCATGGCCTACTTTGAGTTTTTATTCAATATATTGTGATTTTACCAAAACCTCAATGATAAAGAGCAACATAGGAATGTTTCAATTAGGACTTAGGAATGCCTTGATTAGAAATGCCTATGAGTTGCAGTCTTTAACCAGAATCAGTGTAATAAAGTACATTTGAGCAGGATTAGGAATAGCACCACTGAAGCACACGAGATCCAGTGAGTACTCTCTCTCTCTCTCTCTCTCTCTCTCTCTCTCTCTCTCTCTCTCTCTCTCTGTCTCACAACCCACTCTGTCCTGCCATTAGTCAGGAGATTAATGTATGAAAATCCAGCTCCACACCACATGCTTTCCTAGTGCATGAATGATGAACTCCTACATGGGAACTCCATTATATACTCTACCTCTCAATTTAAGCCCTTAAAACACACACACACACACACACACACACACACACACACACACACACACACACACACACACACACACACACACACACACACACGCACACCACATGAATACATGGCATTGCATACTAATTTTAGTCTCACATTTAATGAACAAATATGCCAATACCTGATGGCTCACCCGTATAAATAAAAGGCTGAAAAGAAGAAACTATCAACAACTTGCAGCAAACAATTACGCGGTACCCCTAAAGGCCACGCTGGGCTATCGAAGAGGACGGGGAAAAATGGCATCAATTAGCATCTGCATTAGCCAGTGGAATCAGAATTGGTCTGTTTGTAATGCATCAGTGCTCGCCCTGTAAACGGAGGATGGCTCACATAGCCAGTTAGCCTGTGGAAGGAAATCAGAAGAGACACACTAGATGTCACTATTGTAACTTGATGAAGAGCTCGTGTTACATACAGACCAAGGCAGGGAATGGAGTAGTGGTATACCAGCATTTGAAAACTCTCTGTGTGTGTGTGTGTGTGTGTGTGTGTGTGTGTGTGTGTGTGTGTGTGTGTGTGTGTGTGTGTGTGTGTGTGTGGGTGTTTGAGTGTGTGGGTGTTTGAGTGTGTGTGTGTGTGTGTGTGTGTGTGTGTGTGTGTGTGTGTGTGTGTGTGTGTGTGTCTGTCTGTGTGTGTGTGTGGTTGTATATATGTGTGTGTGTGTGTGTGTGTGTGTGTGTGTGTGTGTGTGTGTGTGTGTCTGTGTGTGTGTGTGGGTGTGTGTGTGTGTGTGTGTGTGTGTGTGTGTGTGTGTGTGTCTGTGTGTGTGTGTGGGTGTTTGAGTGTGTGGGTGTTTGAGTGTGTGTGTGTGTGTGTGTGTGTGTGTGTCTGTGTGTGTGTGTGGGTGTTTGAGTGTGTGGGTGTTTGAGTGTGTGTGTGTGTGTGTGTGTGTGTGTGTGTGTGTTGTGTGTGTGTGTGTGTGTGTGTGTTTTAAGCTGTGTAATTTTATATACGCTCCTGATTGTACATTGCCATCTAACATCTACCCATGTGCTAGGCACTGAAGTCTCACAAGTCTGTGTGTGTGTGTGTGTGTGTGTGGGGGGGGGGGGGGGGTGCAGAGAGGAGGGATTTCAGAGAGGGGGGTTCAGTGTGTGGGGGGGGGGGGTCAGATGGAGGTAGTTTTCTCAGTCTTTTTGCCTTTTTTTTCAGACTATACATCAATTCTGAAAATCATCCTTATAAAGCTCCAAATATCCATATAGTGCCATCAAATAGATTAAAGATGTCATCTTTAAATGCCCAATTTTAAATCCAACAGATGTGATCAGATGTTTAAAGAATGGACAGAAAAGCGAGGAGAACGATTTTGTTGTAAATCACTGTAATAAAACCCATTTGTGTTTAATGCATAAACATTGCCCGTTCTTTTTGTAGCCCCAGTCTGTATGGTATTTCTACAACAACTGGACCAACATCTTTGGAGTCTACATCACTGTAATAAATTACATTTATAGATTAGATACACATTTTCCCATAACATCTCACACTAATGGGTCTGATGGTGAATGTTTGCGGTGTATGGGATGTCTGTTTGGTGGCCCAGTACAGAGAAGTGTGTAATGTGAATAAAGGTGGGCACGGTCCCAGGCCCAGCTAGTGTAACCGCTGGAGTTCTTAGTCTAATGTGTTTCTACAAGTTGGGAGTCAGTGAGTGTCATTGAGTGAACTTATCACAGAAGGAATCCAATGCAGTGATCCACACTTTATATACATTTAACTAATATAGATGCATAAATATGTCACACACACACACCCAGTGATCCATACATTTGTTTAATAAATTAATTCAAAACACATTTGCAGCCCATCAGACGCCCTCATGAAGCACTAGAGAACCAGCACTGGAAAAGAAGAACTACAAACAGGAAAATCCCAGTTACTGTACAATCTGCCAAGTCCAGAGTGTGTGTGTGCTCACTTTGCTTAAGCTGTGTCTGAATCCGTTCTGCCCATCTACTGGGTAAAGGGTGTGAGGTGGTCAGTGCCACTCAAATGATAAATCACTGTTTTGAAGTTGCACTTGCTGGAATACACTCTGGCTCTCGGATGGCTCTTCTGGATGGATTTGTTCTCTCTCCAAGAGTGCAAACGTGTCAGGATGATGCCATCTTGAGCTGTGGAGTCAGACCAAGCGGTGGTGCTGCTGTTATGGCACCACACAGTCTACTTGATTTATTTTACATGCATTTTGCTTCAGAATTTCACTAAGCTTGCTTTAGTTCAGTGTGTGTGTGTGTGTGTGTGTGTGTGTGTGTGTGTGTGTGTGTGTGTGTGTGTGTGTGTGTGTGTGTGTGTGTGTGTTTGAGTGTGTGTGAGTGTTTGTGTGTGTGTGTATGTGTGTGTTTGAGTGTGTGTGTATTTGAGTGTGTGTGTGAGTGTATCTGTGTGTGTATATTTGAGTGTGTGTGTGTGTGTGTGTGTGTTTGAGTGTGTGTGTGTGTGTTTGAGTGTGTGTGTGTGTTTGAGTATGTGTGTGTGTGTGTGTATATGTGTGTGTGTGTGTGTGTATGTGTGTGTGAGTGCGTGAGTGTATAGTACATGTGTGTGTGTGAGTGTGTGTGAGTGCGTGAGTGTATGTGTGTGTGTGTGTGTGTGTGTGTGAGTGTGTGTGTATGTGTGTGTGTGAGTGTGTGTGAGTGTGTGAATGTGTGTGAGTGTATGTATGTGTGTGAGTGTGTGTGTGTGTGTGTGTGAGTGTGTGTGTGAGTGTGGGTGTTTGAGTGTGTGTGTGTGTGTGTGAGTGTGTGTGTGTGAGTGTGTGTGAGTGTGTGAGTGTGTGTGAGTGTGTGTGAGTGCGTGAGTGTATGTGTGTGTGTGTGAGTGAGTGTATGTGTGTCCTTGTGCGAGGGTCCATGCGCTGTGGTTACCACCAGTGGATTTTTAATCTGCACTGTCCCTTGTGTCTACTCAGCAGTCTGTGGCATGGCGTGATTTGGAGCGCCGGGCCGCCTCGTATTGATTGGACACGGCGTGGTGGGGAGCAGTTGGGCGCCATGCCGACGGTGACTTCGTTGTAAATGCAGCGGGGTGAGTGGTAAGTGTCGGCCTAGCATGATGGCCAATCATCAATCACATGCTGTCAGACTCTCTCTCTTTCTCTCCGTTTCTCTCTTCCTACAGCTTCTCTCTTTTCCATCTCAATGATCAGTCTTTGTTTAAATTGCACAGTAAGTCTCCTGCTAGACACGAACAAGCCCCAAGTTGTTTGCAGGTGTCATCCTTCATAACTGTCAATTAGAGGGACTTTTATTTCCACAGCAGCTGTGGGCTATGCTAAATGCGCTATGTTAGCTCCGACGAAATAATGCTACAGAAAACCTACATTCAGTGTACATGTCTCACACATATTCCGCTTGTATGAGTTGAGACGAACATGAATTTACATGCTTGTGTCTGTGATGGAAAGTGTTAACATTCTTGACTGCTCTGGTGTATCTCTCAGCTGATTATGTAGGTACGTTAATTTGGTTTCTGGAGCGGTGATAAATAAGCATAGATGGGTTTAACACAAAAGGATTTATTAACAGATCAATGGGGGGGGGGGGGGGGGGTGAGAATGGAATTAGCAACACAGGGGTCCAGTCACCTTATGTGCCTGCTGTTATTTAACATAGGGAATTACTGTGTGGTTTTTGTTTTATATATAAAAAAAGATTAACTTTACCACCTATGCCATCTGTTGCACATGATGAAGACATTTAGAGTAGTTTGAAATCTGATCATTTTCACTGCGAACACGCTTCACTGTGGGGTAGCCTATTAAAGTATCAGTTTAATAATGCCTCATAAAGTGCTTTACGCTCTTTGTATGACACCTTTGATACTTGTTTAAGAAATGGCATGTTATAATTCAAACATACCACTTTTGAAATGAACTCAAACGTTACAACCCCGCACTTGCTTCCATCACTAAATTCCAACCTCTGGTTTCTTGCTTTGCTCCTGTGCTTTGGAGCATTGTGCAAGAATACTAACTGATGTTGGAACCTATAATTTATAACCCTCATTAGAGCGCTGAAAGCAGCTCAGTTAGAGGCTACAGGCTTCACTCTCCACAGTGGCACCTAGAACACTCGCGCTTTCTGCTTGCACGTTTAGAGAGCGCTGGAAGTCAAACGTGACCCTGCGGTGCACGGAGCACGTGCACAATCATAAAGGCAAACACGGATGATCCAACAGCTCTCAGATGCTCCTTTACAAAAGACTCGCATCTTTTGAGAACGGCTTGGGAGTTGGGGGGGGGGGGGGGACAAAATTCAAAAAAGTTTCGAAATGAGCTCGTGATCATTTGTATCTTCAAGCTCCTTTGTTTGTTTGTGGCTGTGGTATTTGCGTATGCCAGCAGCTTCTGCAGCTCGACTGGGGTCTCCCTGTCGGCCCGTGTGGCTGGGATCCAGGCTGCAACACATTTCTCTCTCTCTCTCTCTTGCTCTGTTTGCCATGCAGAGCTGAGGTCTCGTTAGTGGAGAGAGAGAGGGACAGATAGTCTCCTGTCTACTGCGGGGCCGAGTTCATCTCCGTATATGAGCTGTACACTCCTCCCGCCTGCCAGGATTAATTAACCATATCCAGGTATGGAAACTTCTGACAAAGTGCCAAAAGCAATAAAGGTTGATCATAGTCACCGACGGCTTATTGGCTCCCTGACTTGTGTGTGAAGAAGAAAGGAGAGAGAGATGTGTGTAATTACATGAGCACAACTCTGTGTCAGGACAGGATTGCAACTTCATAACAAGGGATAATTTAACTTTTTTAATATTTATTTTTGTATCCAGGTATGACCTCAGAAGAGTCAGAAGAGAAAACATCTTAATCTCAACACCCCTCATCAAAGCGTCATTAAACTCATCAAACCAACCCCACATATGACAAAAACAAACACGAGTCTTGGTTTTGTTAGAAAACACGGAACGAAAAGCACAATGAAGCTCCCAACCAAAGCGGGGTCCGTTCTACTTGCCACAAAATGGTGTGTTTGTGTGTGTGTGGAAGGGAATGGAAGAAAATGCAGGGCAATGTAATGGAAGCCAGATGAGCTGACAGTAATGGATGCTGCGATTATCTTCAGAGGGGGTGGGGTGTGGGGTCAAGGGCAGAGCTGCCCCTAAAACAGGGCACCAGGACAAACCCCTGGAGGGGGGGGGGGGGGGGGGTTGTCCAGGTGGGACAGGGGGACGCCTGCTCCATTAAGCGGGGTTCAGTCACCTGACTGGCCTGGTGGGGGGGTGGCAAGGTGCAGTGTGGCTTCTGCAGGGGCTTGTGGGCTGTGAGGGCCACAAGCAACAACAGCTGGGATTCCAAACCCGAGCTGCTTTATGCAGTCTCGCAACACATAATGAAGTGAACAACCACTGCTTTTCCTCACATCATACACACTGTCTGTTAGCTTCATCACAGTCTACACACACACACACACACACACACACACACACACACACACACACACAATCAAAGCGAAATGTGCTCTGTTTGGCATGTGCTTTGACGAGGTGTTTCAGTAATGACGGCAGGCTGATTCAGAGGTGTTTTGTTCAATCCCTTAAAAGTTTATATCAACAATTAATTTATTATACGTCTGTACTAAAGCCTTCAGAAAGCGCCCTTCCGAAGGGAATATTTTGGCACGTAGCTGTGAAGCCTACCAAAAAATTACCTCAGCCTAAACCTGTCAACACACCATTATAGCCCCCGCCACCATATTATGTGATGCGGGGGGTGGGGTAAAACCATTGTAGCGAGAAGGTGTTGGCAGATGTAGACGTAAGGAATGCAGCAGCTAGAGGGGTTACTTGTTAGTTGGAGAAAGTTCATTGTATTGAGAGCTCTGCTTAGGTAAAAGAAAGCAGTTTAGTCTGTGGGTTCTTATCAGCGAGCCTAATCGAGCTGAATGAACCAACATCTAGATTTGGGACTGGATACGTGTAAAAGAAAAAAAGAAAACATGAGATACAGAAATTTACTTCTGAGACAGGCAATACCTATAGTAAATATCGAACTTAAGCCAAAAAGTAAGCTTGCATAATTCCAGTCACAAAAATTCGTGTGTGTAATCCACGGCGATGAGCGACAGCGAGCGAGCGTGTTTTCTCCATTAAGACATTCCACTGTGTGTACACACACACACACCAGTACGGAGAGTGGCTGAGGCTTAGTGAGCACCAGCCCGTTCATACCTGGAGGCCTATGACCGGAGCCCCTAGGTAAGTCTTGCTGAAACAAATCTAAGCTGCTAATGACACACACTGTGAAAATATTCACAGTTCGTTTAGCTCGATGACAACCGCAGCCCCCTCTGCCCTCCCCCGGCTGCCTGTTTTCTGTATTAGTCATACTTCTGGAGCGGTACCCTGCAGCCGTCGGTGCCGTGGAGAACAGAACCCTCTTCCACATGGCGAGGCGACCCGGTCCGGTGTGTGTGTGTGTGTGAGATGTTATCTCGCCCAGCTGTGTTCCGTACCTCAGGAGGAGAGATCGCTTCTGGGTCTCCAGCTCAGGAAATGCACGAACCACGCAAGACATTTGGATGTTGATTCAAAAAAGGTTTTATATTAGGTGTGTCTTTTGCTTAAAGTTAGACGAGTAATTAGATTAGTGTTGGTTATTGCCAGATTAGTGTTGTCAAACGTTTGTTTTTGGTTTTTAAGCATGGTTCACTTCATTCCGTGACAGCACACCGCGTGGCGGTGACGGACTGACATCATAGCCCAAATGAGGTTCCCTACTCCAACAATGTGAGAGCCTGGCTCTTCTCCAGGGTCCAAAACATACCTCAGCAACACGATCAAAGAAACGCAAATTAGCTCTGGCGGCGGCACATGGTAATTTGCCATAATTACTTCAGCTTGATACCAGAGTACGCCGCCACCACAGATGATCAGTCCTGCTCCACAGAGCTGACTCTGTATGGCACAAGTCCATCGCAATAATCAGTCATTGCTCCCTGGTTTTGAGGCATAAAAAAAAAGAAAGCTTCTGATGCACCCCACACCCCACACTGTCCACACGCAGCTCTGATAACACATTACCCAAAATCCTTCAGCAGCTTTATATTGTGACAGCTCAACACCTGTTGGGTTCCACATTCTCATCATCTGCTTGGAATAAATTGTAGTCATCATCATAACCATAATCACAGTAATAAAAAAAGCCTTCATCCGAATGCCAAATTACTGTGCCATTTGATTTACAGTAATTGAGCAAGGGGAGGGAGAGAGAGAGAGAGAGGGAGGGAGACAGAGAGAGACAGAGAGAGAGAGAGAGAGAGAGAAAGAGAGAGAAAACTGCACAGAGGCATGGACACACACACCTGCATGGCTTACACCTGAGCACAGAAAGGGCCCAGATCTTAGTGATACACAGACATTCCCCTGGGCAAACAATGACTAACATTGTGACATATGTAATGTACCAGGTGTGGGGAACCCTAAGAGAGATTTTTCATGTAATGTGTGAGGGTGGGGTCCACAATTTTCATAAACTGTATTTTAAAAGTACTACACAAAAAATATTAAAACATTACAATCATATGAAATACATGAATCTGTTGAGATTTCCATGTTTCTCCCAGTTTGGAATAATGACAGGCTCATAGCAGTGTGTCTGGAATGTCCTTGAGCACTTTAATAAAGTTTGGAACATGGTGTGCTATCTAAATACACTTTAATAGCCCTTTAGATTTATGCATGACAAGACACAATAGAAAGGGAAAAAAAACAGCAAAAACACTGTGCTTTGGTCTGTATTTACACAAGCGTTGTATGGAAAGAAACAGTCACCTATGACAGCAGACTGAACCGGATGCTTTAACAAGAGTCCTGTTGCTGTCAGGTGGAGCACATCGCAGACAGAACGTAGACAACTTTACTTCAGCGTCCAAACTGAAAGACCAACATTATCTGTGCTTCATTCACCACGAAAAGGTTAAATTAAATTCTTGAGGAAAACAAGCGCCTTATAAGGCAAACACAAAGCTTGTATTAGTGCACGGCAGACACGATCTAAATACGCGTCCAGTCTTCACCGGGGCATTTCTAAATGAAAATGCCGATGGCAAACATTGATTCAGAGCAGCTTTGTCTGTCAATATGCATGAGAAATGTGTGGACAGTGTAGGGAAGTGGGAAACCATTACCTGATACCACTTTCTCCTTCAACAAGGAGAACCTAGCGATACTGACCAATGGTTAGAGGAAGAGTCCAATAGCGTTTGTTGCCTGCATCAACCGGACAGCACCATTGACCTAAATGTAGTGCAGTATTAGAGCTCGGCCTCTTCAGCAGCAGTCTACGTAGCAGCCCCAGGTTTCTCGGTAGCTTGTAGGCGTGATCTCCTCCTGGCTATAGCCTCCTGCTTCTTCTTCTCGATCTCAGCAGCAGAACACCTGACAGCAGGCTGGACTGTGACCAACACTGCAGAAACACGCCCACACAGCTGAGTAACGGTGAACAGAATCCCCATTTACATTCTTTAGCTAACGGTTTTATCCCGAACAGCTCACAATTATGACCTTATTCAATGCAACTTGTACAGTGTGGTGGTGAGGCTTAAAACTAGCAACCTTCTAATAACCTGTTGAGTAGCATAACCACCTATCTCTATCCAACAGTTAAAAACCAGTGAGGTAGTTCGGTTAAAACAAAGATGTCACTAAACTGTGTTAAACTACAGGACTGGCTGAGAGCATCCCTGGTTTTCACCATTTTGCACTAAACATCATAACATAGTACCGCTAAATAACTTGCAGCAACTCTCCATGTAGACCCCGGACACTCATTAAACAGAAGGTCAGGCAGAATGAGAGATGGCTAATGAGCTACTCAAACGTCTTTATTGCACTGTATTGCACTGTAGTTACTCTGCATTACAGCAATGCACTACAAACATGCTGTAGTTTGGCTGCTAATATGCTACAAGTCACAAGCAGTACAAAGCTTACCTTTGCTGCTCAGTGCCACAGGGTCGGACTGATGCCTTTTGAATGTGGAATGGTGGGAAGTGGAGTTTTCTGAAGATGAGCCATGTGACCTGGCCATCCCCCAAGAGCCTGTGGTCCGCTGGGCACCTAGTGGAACTCTGGAGGCCTGTTTCACCGGTGCCAACCGGGATCGGCCCAGATCACCACTGGAATTCTCTCGTGTGGCTGCAACCAAGTCCGGTTTGAGACCAAGGACACCCGGGCCGGACGCGCCTGGTACGGAATGTGAGCGGCCCAAAATGCGTGCGGGCTGCTTGTGCTCCCCGGCCTGGCTGGGGTGAGCCGTGCTGCCCTCAGGACAGACGCTCGTAAAATAAGAAGTGTCAATGGATAAAGGTGTTTTCGAAGAGGAGATTGTGGATTTGATGGAGACGAGGTCGGTGCTATGATCCTGTTCCTCCTGACTGGCCGAGATCCGCTCCACATCATCGCAGGCCTGATACAGCAGATCGTCGTCGTCTCCGTCGCCCCACAGCGCGTCCGAGTCTTTTCCTCCTGGGCTTCCACTGTTCTCAGTCGTCTTCTCACCGGTGTTGACAGTGAGGACCGTCTGTTTCCTGCTACGTGGGGACGTGTGCTCTCGCCGCTGAGCGACTTCGGTCACGGCTGTTTCGGCTTGGTCCTGGCTTGGCTTTGGTGGTTGACGAACAGCACCAGTCTTGACAGAAGCTTTTGGTTCTGGAATGAGAGTGTTTGGGTCGGGTCGCAGTGCCGTTGAGAAGGTGGTAGCGTAAGTAGCACCACCACTTCTGCTGCAAGGTCTCGTCCAACAGCTTGTAGCCGTGGGTTCGGATTTTCCGGAAGACGCAGACCCGGCCCAAACCTCTTTGCGTTCTGCAGCAGAGGCCAACAGCTCGGGATTCTGAGTTACCTCCAGCACGAAGGAGTCGTCCAGCAGGTCATCATTCTCCCAGTCGTCGTCGAAGTCCGGTTTTGGCACGTCGGAAGGATGTCGAGATACGCTCGTGCCATCCACAGCCTCTGACCTCGTGGCTCCATGGCTCTCCTGTGAACAGTGAGCTGACGGAGGGCTCAGCCTCCCGCTCAGGTGCTGGGTGGGCCCGTCAAAAAGAGCGTGGAGCTCCTCCTCGTGGCTTAGCCCCTTATGCTTCACTGGAACTGGAGTCTGAGCTCCAGTCGAAGGTCTTTTACCCCGTAACTCCGAGTGGCGCGAAATGGCTTTGTCGAGCTTGTCTGGATCCTCACTGCTTTTGGCCTCGCTGGCCTGCCGTACTTCCAAGTCCTTGTCTTTATACTGACGGGTCATGTTGATGTCAAACTGCTTAGCAAGTTTCATGAGGTCCTCAACATTGTTGTTTTGACGACTTAAGGAATGAGAATAAATGAAAACACATTTTAATGTTACAAGCTGGTGACTACTAAGATACATATCTTTAAAATCTACATTAAACAAACATTTTCAACCTTATCAGCTGACAGCGATGATATACCCACCGAGCAGAGGACCTCCGAAACAGAGGCTGCTGAAGTTCTGGAGTACAGGGGATGGCGATATCTCCGATCCATTGAAGCACTAAATCTTTATCCACAGGCTTTTCATCCTGTAACATTAAAAGGTGCAGCGTTACGTAAATGGAATCAGCGCTCTGCCAGACACTATGAATCCATAGAAGAGCTCCTACTTACAGTTGGTGCAATCCTAGTGACAATATCTGATATCTCCACGCCACCAATGCCTTCTCCTGCCCCTTTTCCTTTGAAAATGGTTGTAAACAACCGAGTCATAATTTTTGTATACATATATGCAGCAAATGTATATCTGATAAGTATGCTACACACAATTACACAAAGGTAGTGTGAGGTCATGCCACATAAAACACTTGCCTGTCCGCAACGGAGGCGGCGACACAGGATCCCAGATGATCTCGTGTTGGACATCGGCCTCGCTGGGCGAGTCTCCACTGTTACACCCATTATATCTGAGCCTCGACAGACGTCTTGGGGTTTGACAGTCTGATAATGTGACACGTGTCAACAATGAATCGACTTACTGCATTTAGATCTTAGTGAAAGACCAACATACGTAAAAAGAGGGAGGGCATTGTTGTTGACGTGGTTATTTCGAGCGCTTACCTTTCCGATGATGATCGGAGGAGTGTGATGGGGACCGGACCTGCTCTCGTCTGGATCGGACGTTGGATCGGACCTTCTTACACCAGCGTTTGGACGCTCGGCTCCAGGTTTCTTTAGTGGCATCGGCTGTAAGCTGGACCCCGAGGTTTCTGTTGTCCGTCATGCTTATATATCACAGATGCGCATTAAACGACGCGTCTGTAGCAACTGATTCATTGCGTCTAAATGTATTATTTTATTAAATGAACGATCTCTGGTGTGATTATGCGCATCCTCTCACAACGTCGCCATGTTTTCAGAGCGTCACGCCGTTGCTCGTTTCTAATTGGTCCAGACAACCTCGCGAAATCTTGCGAGATCACGAAAGCTCGCGTTCATATTGCTCCGGGCTGACCCATAGATACACTTATTATATTATTATTATATTATTAAAGCCGAAATTGTGTATGTGTGGAATTTTGTAGGTTTGTTTTTTTTTCGACCAGACTAAATTAGATGTAAAATCTTCTTATAGTTTTAAAATACCATAAACACTTTTGGACATATCAAACAAAATGCATGTCCTTAATAGTTTTAAAAAGCATTTAAAATATAATGGATTATGCTTACATTTGTTTATAAGACAAAAATAATTTGGACTGTGGGAGGAAACTGGAGACCCCGGAGGAGACCCACACAGACGGATTATGGGAACCTTCCCAGATAGGGCTACAAACCTGAGCCTGAGCGCTGAGAGGCAAACATGCTAGCCACCATGCCATCATATATCAGGCAATACCTGCAGGGTACTGTGGTAAATATCTAGGTAGTCAAAATTTGATGTTTCCAGAGAGGTTTTCTAACATAAATTGGTTTCATCTTATTTCACTTCACACCTTTGAACACCTTCACTGCATATCTGATTACATCTATGCATTTCTCCCACTACAAGCTATTAATAGTTATTATTATATCTGAACCCACCCATATATAAGTGTCATGGTAGGCTCTGTCCCATCTGCCAATCATGTTTGGTGTTCCCTGTAACCCCTCCTCTGTCTCCCTGTCATGGCTTTGTTTTGGTTTTCCATGTGATTTTACTTTGCCACACCTTTATCGTTAGTGTCTTCGCCCTGGGTTATTAGCTTCAGGTGTTCCTCCTTTATTCTGTCTTGTTAGTTTGAGTATATGTACCCACTGATGTTCAGTGATTGCGGATCAGTGGTTGATGATTGGAGTTCATGGTTTGATGTTTATTCATGGTTCTGTGATATTTCTGTTGTGTTTATACTTCAGCTAACGTTGTTCCTAGTTTTTGTACTGTTCCTTGTTCTGTGTTGTCAAAGATATTTGTGTTTCCTGTAATTGCCTGTCTTGTGTCTAACTCTAGTTCAGCTTTTTGACTCATTCAGTAGTGTCCCTGTTCTAGTTCTGGTTATTGTGGGTCTAAGCTAATGTAATCATATCATCAAGTCCAAAGGTGTCGATTCCAGGTTCAGAAAGTAAAGGTCCTCACCAGGAATTTGCTTGCTAGATTTTCTAATTAGTGCAATCCAAGTAAGATTAGTGGAATCAACACAATCCAGGAAGCCTGAGCAAAATCCTGGTGAGGACTTTTACTCTCTGAACCTGGAATTGACACCTCTGATTAAGTCTATTTTCTAGTGCTGTCAATTCCAGGTGCCGCAATTAAAAGTCCTCACCAGGATTTTGCTCAGGCTTCCTGGATTGTGTTGATTCCACTAATTTTACCTGCATTGCTAATTAGAAAATCTAGCAAGCTTGAGCAAAATCCTGGTGAGGACTTTTAATCGCGGCACCTGGAATTGACAGCACTACTATTTTCACTTTGCAAAAAATTGTATACATCTGACAGAAACAGACCTTTAAAACATCACTGGCTGTTTCTTGGCCATTTATTCGTGTTGTTTGGTTGACCTCAGAAGAACATTACCGATGTTGGTTGGATGGCATTCCGACCTCGAGCCTGTGTTGTGCCTCACAACAACATACCAGTCAAACGGCACACTTACTCTTAATGGTGTCCGTTAGCTTCTGCACAGTTTGGTGGATAGCTAATGATTTCATTTTGTAAATGGTTAGAGGGTCACATTGTGGTATTTTTTTATGTATACATATTTTTCAAATGTGAAGGATAACACTCACCACCCAATTTTTTTTGTTGAAACCATTACAAATGAAGGCATCAGTCATGGTCATGTGATCAGAAACTAGCCAATGATCAGTGAGGTAGAGAGTGGCTGACAAGCCCTTTCAATCAGTAGATGAGATGTAGCTTGTAACTGCACACCTATAACATGCTCCTTCATCATAGATGCACCCAGTCAAGTGGCCACTGAGTATAAGTTCAAGGTCAGTGTTTCTAGTAAAGTGTGTGGTGAATGTAATTGTACTACACGTTTGTAATATTTTAACCTTCACCTTATATCTCTCTCTCCAAAACACACGCACGCACGCACACACACATGCACGCACACACACACACACACACACACACACACACACATTTTATCTAAATGGTACAGAGGAAGACAGTTCCATCAATAACATTGCAGAAGATGAAAAGTGCAATAGATCTATAGATCTATGGATCTACAGATCCTGCTATGCATTTAATGGACACAAATAGGTGTAAAACAGAGACAGAAGAACAGCAGCATTAGTGAATACACCATTAGATTACTATTGAAATAACCATAGCAACAAGAGTCATAGCAACAACGAATGTGGAAAGGTCACTAATTAACAGAGTAGCACACAGGCACGTCTGAGAGGGGATCAGGCATTTCCACCGTCTGGCTTTGTGTGCGCTTGTGTCACGCCGCCCTCCTTTAGTGATGCCTTGAGGCACAGACTACGGTGTGTGTAAAAGTCACCGTAGCACCCACTGTCACACCAAATGTTGGCATTTCACAGAGCTGATAGACGCTGCAACAAAGGGCACGGACATGTCACGTTAAATTTGAATACGAGACTCTGAAGTCTTGTGTTTAGCCCCGCCCCCCTGGATGTTGTCATGTGTCTCCGTGCCGTGATCATCAAAACGTCACCCCCTCCACACACCGTACACACTCCCCACAGTCACTACACCATACACTCTCCTCACACCATACACACTCACCACACTCCCCACACCATACACACTCACCACACTCCCCACACCATACACACTCCCCACACCATATACACTCCCCACACATACACTCTCCTCACAAGATACACACTCCCCACACCATATACACTCCCCACACCATATACACTCACCACACTCCCCACACCATACACACTCACCACACCATATACACTCCCCACACCATACACACTCACCACACTCCCCACACCATACACACTCACCACACCATATACACTCCCCACACCATACACACTCACCACACCATATACACTCACCACACCATACACACTCACCACACCATATACACTCCCCACACCATACACACTCACCACACCATATACACTCCCCACACCATACACACTCCTCACAAGATAGACACTCACCACACCATACACACTCACCACACTCCCCACACCATACACACTCCCCACACCATATACACTCCCCACACCATACACACTCACCACACCATATACACTCACCACACCATACACACTCACCACACCATATACACTCCCCACACCATATATACTCACCACACTCACCACACCATATACACTCACCACACTCCCCACACCATACACTCTCCTCACAAGATACACACTCACCACACCATACACACTCACCACACCATATATACTCACCACACTCACCACACCATATACACTCACCACACCATACACTCTCCTCACAAGATACACACTCACCACACCATACACACTCACCACACTCCCCACACCATACACACTCCCCACACCATACACTCTCCTCACAAGATACACATTCACCACACCATACACACTCACCACACTCCCCACACCATACACACTCACCACACCATATACACTCCCCACACCATACACTCACCACACCATATACACTCACCACACCATACGCTCTCCTCACAAGATACACACTCACCACACCATACACACTCACCACACTCCCCACACCATACACACTCACCACACCATATACACTCCCCACACCATATACACTCACACCATATACACTCCCCACACCATACACTCTCCTCACAAGATACACACTCACCACACCATACACACTCACCACACTCCCCACACCATACACACTCACCACACCATCAGTGGCGGACTTAGCAACTTGGGGGCTCAAGGCGAATTTAGCTAGGGGGCCCATCAACATTAATATGCGAGAAATAAGTTCAGGTTCACACTACACGATTTTAGGCTGGTTTTTCAGTCGCCGACTGTTTTTGTAGATCGCCGACAGAAACTGTGGTCGGAGGCAAATCGGGGATCATTCGGCGCTCGCTCAGTCGTGTGGTGTGAACTGCTGAAAGACGCTCGCCGAGCCGTCGCCGAGTGGCCGCCAACTCATCGCAGACGACCGCCAGATATCTAGCATGTTTAATATCTAGCATGTTTCATATCTAGCCCAGTCGGCGACTGTGAGTCAACAGCAGCGTCTAGCTTCATACAACTTTACTACAACACTGTGTTTAAGTTATTGTGACAGCACTGGAGAAATAGTGCGATTGACTATATCTATGTTCACTGCAACGGAGAGATGAAATAATTCTGGCAATTTGGGACTATGGAGTGGTTAAACGGTACAAAAAATAATAATAACGAAAATGTGGAGTACATGTACATTGTTTTTATCTTCTTCGTGGTGTTGCTGGTTCTCGCGAGTGTTTCGTTTTCGTGTTCTCGTGTTTTTGGACGGCAGCCAGATGAGTCGGCGATTCCCCAGTCGTTTAATTCGTGAGCCCGCGTCGCCGATCAGTCATGTAGTGTGAAAGCCACAACAACTGAGAGACTCGCGATTACAGCACAACCAGTCGTGTAGTGCGAACGGCACAAAAACCTGATGACTGAAAAGTCGTGTAGTGTGAACCTGGCTTTAGCTAGACAAGGGGCCCTACAGTGGGAGGGGCCCAAGGCAATTGCCTAGCAACGCCTCTATGCAAAGACCGCCTCTGCACACCATACACACTCACCACACCATATACACTCCCCACACCATACACTCACCACACCATATACACTCCCCACACCATACGCTCTCCTCACAAGATACACACTCACCACACCATACACACTCACCACACCATATACACTCCCCACACCATACACTCTCCTCACAAGATACACACTCACCACACCATACACACTCACCAGACTCCCCACACCATACACACTCACCACACCATATACACTCCCCACACCATACACACTCACCACACCATACACACTCACCACACTCACCACATCATACACACTCACCACACCATACACACTCACCACACTCCCCACACCATACACACTCACCACACTCCCCACACCATACACACTCACCACACCATACACACTCCCCACATCATACACACTCACCACACTCACCACATCATACACACTCACCACACCATACACACTCCCCACATCATACACACTCACCACACCATACACACTCACCACACTCACCACACCATATACACTCACCACACTCCCCACACCATACACTCTCCTCACAAGATACACACTCACCACACCATACACACTCACCACACCATATACACTCACCACACCATACACACTCCCCACATCATACACACTCACCACACTCACCACACCATATACACTCACCACACTCCCCACACCATACACTCTCCTCACAAGATACACACTCACCACACCATACTCTCTTCCCACATCATACAATCTCACCACACTCACCACACCATATACACTCACCACACCATACACACTCCCCACATCATACACACTCACCACACTCACCACACCATATACACTCACCACACCATACACTCTCCCCACATCATACACACTCACCGCACCATACACACTCACCACACTCACCACACCATATACACTCACCACACCATACACACTCCCCACATCATACACACGCACCACACTCACCACACCATATACACTCACCACACCATACACTCTCCCCACACCATACACACTCACCACACCATATACACTCACCACACTCCCCACACCATACACACTCACCACACTCACCACACCATATACACTCACCACACTCCCCACACCATACACTCTCCTCACAAGATACACACTCACCACACCATATACACTCACCACACTCCCCACACCATACACTCTCCTCACAAGATACACACTCACCACACCATATACACTCACCACACTCCCCACACCATACACACTCACCACACCATACACACTCACCACACCATATACACTCACCACACTCCCCACACCATACACACTCACCACATCATACACACTCACCACACCATATACACTCACCACACTCACCACACCATATACACTCACCACACTCCCCACACCATACACACTCACCACACCATATACACTCACCACACTCACCACACCATATACACTCACCACACTCCCCACATCATACACACTCACCACACCATATACACTCACCACACTCACCACACCATATACACTCACCACACTCCCCACACCATACACTCTCCTCACAAGATACACACTCCCCATATCATACACACTCACCACACCATATACACTCCCCACACCATATACACTCACCACACCATACACACTCATCACACCATATGCACACCCAAAGTTTCCCACACCTACACAAACCCCACTCTCCCCACTCCATTTAATGTATTTGTTCCACCTTGGTTGTTTAGACCCATTAAGGATCTAATTGTGGAGACCAGGGAGTTTCATACTGTGGCATCCACAGCTAATTGTCACGGCAACTGCGGGTGTTTACGAAAATCTGAGCAGATCCAGTGAAAGGAGGAAATGTTCTCACACCCTCTCGACTCTGTGTGTGTGTGTGTGTGTGTGTGTGTGTGTGTGTGTGTGTGTGTGTGTGTGTGTGTGTGTGTGTGTGTGTGTGTACGTGTGTGTGTGTGTGTGTGTGTGTGTGTGTTTATTGTGCGAGGGGCTTGTTCAGGGAGGGGATGTGTGATGGTAGGCAGCCAGCTAAGCACACATGCCCACCAGCCTACGCAGAACACCGCCGCTGAAGTGATGATCACCTCCGAGTTCTCCTCCTCCTCCTCTCCTCTGTTCCAGTTCCCCCCTGGACGTATGGAGCCTGGTGGATGACACTTAGCATGTGGTGAGACTCAGCAATCGGGAACAAGGCCAACAGTCTAGTGCCAGCCTGGAACTAAATGATCTCACGTTTTGTGGGGCCAAGACTCTTTGGATGGGAGGTGTTCAAAATAAGGCGCTTGGTCCTGAGTCCCCCCACCGGGTGTGGA
>NC_135225.1:18715210-18763380 GCF_052324685.1 Brachyhypopomus gauderio
TTTCCATTGCCTGTTCGATCTCCTGTGCTTTGACCCTTGCTTTCTCTCCAGACCTCGTCTCCTGCCTAGCCCTCCTGTACCTCCCGGATTCTGCCCCCCCCGTTATGACCCTGGACCGTCCTGACCATCCCACGAAAACGCTGCAGTTATTACTGCGCCTAGCGCTAGTGATACTCGTGCCGTTTCTTGTAAACGTGACTCATTTGAATAAAAGCGGTATACTTCCGCAGTTGGATCCCTCTCTGTCTGGTCAATACGTTACACATACATACATATATATATATATATATATATATATATATATATATATATATATATATATATATATATATATATATACAGGCCGGCTTTAGCCAGTGATGTGGATCACAATGTCCATGTCTTCTCACCCTCCCCCTCTGCTGCTCCTCCCCCTCCCCCTCTGCTGCTCCTCCCCTTGCTCCTCCCCCTCCTCCCCTTATTCCAAAACAGGCCTGGGATCAAGTGGGTCTTAAGGGGACAGATTGGAGGGGTCTGTAACGTATTGAACAGGCAGAGAGGGATCCAAATGCGGAAGAACACCGCTTTTATTGAAATGAGACGCTGGTACAAACACAGGCAGGTGTATCACGAGCACTATGACTAGTAACAACTGCGTTGTCTTGGCGTGGTCAGGACGGTCCAGGGTCATACCGGGGGAGCCGAAGTCAGGAGGTACAGAGGGACTAGGCAGGAGACAAGGTCGGGGACGTAAGCGAGGGTCGGAACACAGGAAAGCAGACAGGTAATAGAAAGGCTTGGTACGCGCCATGAGTCGGCAATACTTCGCGACTAGGAAGTGGAATGTGGGCGTTTAAGTAGAGATACAGGGGGTGTGGTGATGAGCGTCAGGTGAGGCTGGTTAGGTGGAGATCAGGTGGCATTCCTTACAGTACCCCCCCTCAAAGGAGCGGCACCCGACGCTCTACGACGAGCCGGGGGTCTACCGCGGCGCCTGGGAGCGGGAAAGTTGGGGTGCATTGCGTGGAAATCCGCGATCATGGTAGGGCAGAGGACATCCCTCGCCGGAATCCAGGCCCGCTCCTCGGGACCATATCCTTCCCAGTCCACGAGGTACTGGAGTCCGTTCCTTCGGCGCCGAGACTCCAGAAGCTCTCGGACGATGTATGCCGGTCGACCGTCGATTTCCAGGGGATCCGGAGGGCTAGTGGGCACAGGGGGAGTGGTGAACGGACTATAGTGAACTGGCTTAAGGAGAGAGACATGGAAGACAGGATTGACACGATAATGAGCGGGCATAAGGAGCTTATACGAGACAGCGTTGACTCTGCTGAGTATCTTGAATGGCCCGATGTACCGTGGGCTAAGCTTTTTACTACGCTGTTTCAAATGCAGGTTTTGTGTCGATAGCCATACCCTCTGTCCCGGATGATAGATTAGGGCTGGAAGACGACGGCGATCCGCGTTGAGCCGGCGTGTGTGTAGGGCACGGCGTAAATGGACATGTGCCATCTCCCAGGTGCGGGCACTGCGCTTGAGCCACTCATCCAGGGCCGGGACGTCAGCAGGTGTCTTGTCCCACGGGAAGAATGCAGGTTGATAACCATAGACACATTGGAAGGGTGTGAGTTTAGTTGCGGAGTGTATGATGGAGTTGCGGGCATATTCTGCCCACGGGAGGTATTTGTGCCAGTCATGTTGGGAGGCACAATACTGACGGAGAAACCTCCCTAATTCTTGGTTGTATCGTTCTACCTCTCCATTGGATTGGGGGTGGTAACCCGAAGTCAGACTAACAGTTATGCCTAGAAGCTTGCAGAACTGCCTCCAGACCCGAGATGTGAATTGTGCTCCTCGGTCTGAGACGATATCTTCAGGTAAGCCGTATATGCGAAAGACATAATTAAACAGATCCAGCGCGGATTCCATAGCAGTAGGTAGTTTGGGGCGAGGAATCAAGCGGCACATTTTAGAGAATTGGTCTACTATAACCATAACAACTGTGTTACCTCCAGAAGTGGGTAGATCTGTGACAAAATCCACAGCGAGGTGAGTCCAGGGCCGGAGAGGAACAGGTAGAGGAAGGAGTTTTCCTGCTGGGAGAGTATGGGGAGTGCGGGATTGGGCGCAGACCGAGCACGCTAACACGTAATCCCTGATGTCATCTTCCCAGGACGGCCACCAATAACGTTGTGAGATGAGGTGTCGTGTACGTGTAATACCTGGGTGACCCGTGCCTGCCGTGTCGTGAGCGAGTTGGAGGACACGCCCCCTAAGGGGTACGGGGACGTACTGTTTACCCTCGGGGCATTCCACGGGACCTGGATCGGTACGCAGGGCTTCATCCAACTCCTCCTGAATCTCCCACCTGATGACAGCAAGGAAACAGGAATCCTGCAGAATATACTCGGGTTCCTTAACAACAGTGTCCTTTTCATACAGTCGGGAAAGGGCATCCGCTTTGACGTTCTTTGATCCGGGTCGGTAAGTTACAGTGAAGCAAAACCGAGAGAAGTATAACGCCCATCTGGCTTGCCGCGGGTTCAGTCGCGTGGCAGATTTCAGATATTCTAAATTCTTGTGGTCTGTATAGACTAAGAAGGGGTGTGTCGCTCCCTCCAACCAATGACGCCACTGTTCGAGGGCGAGTTTGATGGCTAGGAGCTCTCGGTCACCGACGTCGTAATTCATCTCGGCGGCTGACAGTTTCTTTGAGTAATAGGCACAGGGATATAACTTCGGCGGGTTTCCCTGATGCTGCGAGAGAACAGCGCCTACTCCCACCTCCGAGGCGTCGACCTCCACGATGAACTGGAGCAGGGGGTCAGGGAGATGCAGTACAGGAACCGACGTGAAAGCCCGTTAAAGGAGCGAAAAGGCTCGGTCTTCCTCGGCAGTCCAGATAAACTCCCGTGACTTTCCCCCTTTAAGGAGATTGGTAAGAGGAGCTGCCAACTCACCAAAGCCGCGGATGAAACGGCGACAGAAGTTGGCGAAACCCAGGAATCGCAGCAGTTCTTTAGTAGAACGGGGGGTTGGCCAGTCCGTGACTGCCTTGACTTTATCTGTATCCATGGAGACCTGACCAGGAGAGAGCGTACATCCGAGGAAGGTCACTGTGGAACGATGAAACTCACATTTCTCAGCCTTTACATACAGGTGGTGTTCCCGCAGGCGCTGCAACACCGCTGAGACGTGTCGGACATGTTCAGAGACAGACGGGGAATAAATTAGGATATCGTCAATATAGACAAACACGAAATCATCAATCATATCACGGAAGATGTCATCCATAAATGCCTGGAACACGGAGGGACTATTCGTCAGTTCATATGGCATTACGAGGTACTCATAGTGCCCCCTGGCGGTGATAAAGGCGGTTTTCCACTCATCGCCCTCTCGGATTCGAATCAAGTTGTACGCACTCCGTAGATCCAACTTCGTAAAGAGGTTCGCCCCCATCAGACGTTCTTGTGAGGCGGTGATAAAGGGAAGAGGGTAAGCGTACTTCGATGTGACTGCGTTAAGGGCACGGTAATCAATACAAGGACGTAATCCCCCTCCTTTCTTTTCGATGAAGAAGAAGCCAGCTGCGACAGGAGAAGTGGATGGTCGGATAAATCCCTTCTGTAAGGCTTCGGTGACGTAGGACTCCATCGCCTGATCCTCGGGACGTGAGAGAGGGTAAGGTTTCGTCCTACGAGGTAAGGGGGCTCCTGGGAGGAGGTCGATTGCGCAATCACATGGCCGATGGGGAGGCAGACGACAGGCACTGTCCTTGTCGAACACGTCAGCGAATCCACGATACTGTACGGGGATGACATCAGACAGGGGTGTATCAGGACTTTCTACTGAGGAGGACCGGAGTGGTAAATGAATACAATTTTCGAGACAGCGGGTTTTCCACCGTACCAGCTCTCGTCTCTTCCAGGTGATTTCCGGGTCGTGAGCCGATAGCCAGGGAAAGCCTAGTATGAGAGGATCCCGGGGCGTGGATATCAAGAAAAACTCCCGCATCTCGCTGTGGAACAGGCCCACTCGTAGCTCTACGGGGCAGGTACGAAGAGAAATTACACCCTCACCCAAAGGCTGTCCGTTTAGCGAGTTAATTTTCAGGGGAGGATCCATAGGTACGGTGGGAAGGTGGAGGTGATAGGCTAGGTCCCGGTCTATGAAATCGCCAGCCGCTCCTGAGTCCACTAAAGCCGACAGGTTCGTGTCTATGCCCCCCCAAGATACTAGTACTGGTAGGTTGACTTGGTTTTTCCTCTGGGTAACCAGTAAGGGTTGGTAGGTGAGTGGGGACCTGCCTAGCCGCATGGACTCATCAGATTCATGGGGGTTCTGTTCACATACGCGGGGAGATGGTGCACAGGACATGGGAATGAGAGTGTCCTCTATTTCGGAACGGTAGGGCCCCAACAATTTGTCTACTCGTATCGCTGCCTGAACGAACTCAGCTAAAGAGAATGCTTCTCCCCGACAGGCGAGTTCGACCTGCACGTCGGTCCTCAGACCCCGACGAAACACGGTCCTCAAGGCTGAGTCGCTCCAACCACTCCCTGCTGCCAGTGTGCGGAACTCCCTAGCATAATCTGCTGTGCTCCGTTGTCCTTGCTGGATGTCGTAGAGTCGGTCTCCGATGTCGCGACCGTCAGCAGGGTGATCGAAGACTGCTCGGAGCAGCGCTGTGAACTGGTTCTCTGACTGGAGGGCTGGGTCTTTGGTGTCCCCAAAGCGGTGCCCCAAGCACCTGCTGTACCAGTGAGAAACGAGAGAATGAAGTGGACCCTTGGCAACTCTGCTTGGAATCGACCGTGGTGGTACGTGAAGTATATTGAACACTGCATGAGGAAGTTACGGCATCGGTCGGGGGACCCGTCGTAACGTTCGGGTACGGCTACGGGGACGCTCGCGGGTGTGGGGGTTGTCGTTGTGACGAGATGAACGGCTTCCTGGAGTGCTGCCACTTGGAGTCCTTGATCTCGAACTATTCCCACGAGTTGTTGGACCGTCTTGGTGAGTGTCTTTAGTGTATCTTCTGCTGGATCCATGGTTAGGCGAAGTATTTCTGTAACGTATTGAACAGGCAGAGAGGGATCCAAATGCGGAAGAACACCGCTTTTATTGAAATGAAACGCTGGTACAAACACAGGCAGGTGTATCACGAGCACTATGACTAGTAACAACTGCGTTGTCTTGGCGTGGTCAGGACGGTCCAGGGTCATACCGGGGGAGCCGAAGTCAGGAGGTACAGAGGGACTAGGCAGGAGACAAGGTCGGGGACGTAAGCGAGGGTCGGAACACAGGAAAGCAGACAGGTAATAGAAAGGCTTGGTACGTGGCATGAGTCGGCAATACTTCGCGACTAGGAAGTGGAATGTGGGCGTTTAAGTAGAGATACAGGGGGTGTAGTGATGAGCGTCAGGTGAGGCTGGTTAGGTGGAGATCAGGTGGCATTCCTTACAGCAGGGGTGCCCACAGTTTTCAGCTTGCGAGCTACTTATAAGATGACCCAGTCAGAAAGATCTACCGGGGGTGGCGGCGAACGTAATTTGTTGAGCGGGGGGGGGGGGGGGGGTGGCGGCGAACGTAATATGTTGAGCGGGGGGGGGGGGGGGGGGGGTGGCGAACGTAATATGTTGAGCGGGGGGTGGCGAACGTAATTTGTTGAGTGGATTGCAGATTTGCTACCGTGAATGTCAATCAAAATACAACCGTCAGTGCAGATGTGCGATTCATCTACTACTATTTTATGTGACGCGATCTACGCACATTCCTTCGCGATCGACCGACACTTCCTTCGCGATCGACCGGTCGATCGCGATCGACGTAATGAGCACCCCTGCCTTACAGGGTCTTGTGCTGTCTAATTGTATCAATTACATTTGTAGTTATTCTATGTGTAGCAAAGATCTATAATTAATTCAAGCTAGCAAAAAGAAAACCTGTCCCGATCCAGGCCTTTGTTTTCCTCTGCTGAAGCAGGTACCTTCTTTGTCCTGTTGGTAAAGCAAGCAGATACCTGGGAGAGGCAGAAACACCTTCTCCCATCCGGGGACCTCTTGTGCTCCCAGGTGGACCCTCCCCACCTCACTCACAGCCTCATGCTAATTTCCAACTTTCAAAGCTTGTAAACTTTATCTAATTATGCGGCAGAACACACGCTCAGGTCCTGGCAGCTTGCGCATTTTAATTTATGAAAAACAAATCTGAAATATGCAGATGTCTTTTGTTTGAAGCAGATGTTTGGTCTGGCTCACCAGAATTCAATCAGCGGCCTCCGTGGAGGGCGGAGGGGGGCAGGGGGTGTGGCCCCACATGCCATCTCTGTCCAAGGGCCCGTTTGATGTCTGACGGGGACGTGGCGTTGGGGCAAGAAATGCACAAGCACACACACACACACACACACACACACACACACACACACACACACACACACACACACACTTCACGGCTCTCCTACACTGTCACCGACATCTTCACTTCAATTGCACGAAAGAAGTGACACAGCACAACACACGAGCGCAGACATCACGTGTCAGGCGGAAGAAGGATTTTATTCCCTATCCAAACTTTTTCACACCTCTCCCTGGATGTGTTCAGACAAGCGCTGTTAGCTGAACTCATTTTTAATTTATGGGACTCATTAAATGTTGGGAATGATAAACACAGCAATTATCATTTATCTTGATATATTATTTACAAGGTCTCAGTCTCCTGGCTGGGAAGGTGAACTCAGGGGTGGGGAAAATTGGGGGAATTTGAGCCCCGCCCTTTGGGGTTTGGATTGCACCTGTCAAAAAAAAACAAAAACAGAGTGAGAGAGAGGAGAGAGAAAAACAGAAAAGAGAAAGAGAACAAGTGGTACTTGACTTTTGTGCCAAGTCTCATTGCTCCGAGGTTTCCTGTTTCACTGCTTAATGACACTACAGGAGGATATTACTTAGCAGCGGTCTCTGTTAGACACTGAGTTCGTTAATTATTTATTTTGTCTTTACTCCCAGCGACTTGGTTTTCCCTCTTGACGTCTTTCCCTCAGCCTCTTCATTACGCTCTATGTGGATTGGCTTTTCTGGAGCTGATGGATGTGCATCTGGGGTCTTTCTTCAATCTCAGGGCCTGATGCCCGACAGCATCCAAGGAGCCAGAACAGAGGCTCAAACGACACCTGACAGGACGGCCATTGTCCTAGCCTCACAGGAAGACAGAGAGAGAGAGAGAGAGGGAATAGATAGATAGATAGATAGAATGTGCAAGAACATTAACTACAGTATACTGTGCATACTCCTTCCTAATCTTCTTAAGATGGATGGATGACAGAAATGAGATGGTTTGTATTTGTACAAAAGCGACCCTCCATTCCACGTGAAAGGACCCCTCAGTTCCCGTCAGGCCGTGGAAGGATCTCACGCATTAAACGTAAAGCCTGCCCGTTACCTCCGTTTCCATTGCTTTGTGCTTAATGTAATCTTCACCCTTGACTTTCTCAAGGCTGGACATGTGTGTCCAAACACTGCTCTCATTATATTAACGTCCCGCATCAGTCATGCCACTGTCATTACCGCGGCATTGCAATTAACGGCATGGATATTGTTTTCTGTTTCCTCTGCTCTTCGGCTGTGTGCTGAGTTCCCTCTCATGGCCCGGTATTCTCTGCTCTCTTGGATTAAAGCCTTCCCTTTCCCTTTGTGCATCCATGGCAGATGCCTAATTGAATGATGAATGTCCTTTTATTACTCAGTAATTGAAGTACCAGCGCCGTGATTGGTCAGGGAGGGCTCCGACTCTAACCTGATTGGCCAGGACGTGGGGCTCAGGGCGGCTGGCAGCCTTGGCCCACTCCCCATCTGTCTGCACACCCTTGTATCATCTCCGTTCTCCTCCCACATGCCCGGAAAGGGGCGATGGCTGGGGGTTTGGGGGTTGGGGTGGGGGTTTATGGGTAGGCTGCATGGAGAATCATAATAAATTATGCAAACAAGGCTTTCCGCTGACAATGAGATTGCGGGAGCATTGTTTGGGGTCTGCTCATCTCCTCGTGTCTTCCCAGGGCTGACGCAGCCCCCCGGTCCTGCTCTCTCCCGGTCTTCCTTTTCTCGCACGGCTGACCTGACAAGTCAGCGATGAAGATTAATGACCCCGCCCTGATTGACAGCGGTGGGGATTGAAGGGCAGAGAAGGGTCATTTATCATCCACTGACAGGTGCCGTTCAGCTCACGCAGCCGCACTTCTCTTCTCTTGCTCTCCCTCTGCCTCTCTCCCTCTGTCTCTCTCCCCATCTCACTGTCTCCTTCTCTCTTTCTCTCTCGCTTGCACCCAAAGACTAATAAAGCTCTCCTGAATTAGAGCTCGTTCTTCGGCCACACCCGACACATGAAAACACAAAAATCAATACCCTTCTGCCCACCCACCCACGGGCTTTCGAGCGTTCATTTGCACCTGCGAAGCGGAGGGGTTCTGTAACGAAGCGTCATTCATTATAATTTACCAGTAACGCCAGCTCTCAGCATCATTACTGCCCGAGCATTAATGATGCATCCCCTAATCCACAGAGTAAATCCTTCTGGGGTCTACAAGCTATCAGAACGCGAAGGACCTGTGACTACACCCTACTTGGTTCAGATCACCACCCTGCCACGATCTGTTTGAACAGACGGACATGACTACACCACCAGATCAGGAGCAGGTCGTCCCATATGGGGAGTGGGAGGTGCAGGTAGTGGCGATGGTATTTATTTCAATTATAAAAGTTCACAAGTTCCCAAGTACAAGCCAACTCACTGAGGTGAATGACTACAAATGGCATTCCTGTGAAATGGCGTGTCACCGCATCGCTCTTCCTGAACGTGGTCGACTCGAGGCCTTTGAGTCTGATGGTTTTAACAGTAGCTTCGCTAGCCGGATCGGGGTGGATATAATTGAGCCATGCTGTAGATTTAATCCTGTTAGTTCGAGGGTTTGTGAACGCACTGGCGTTGTGGTAGTGACTGGAGCATCTCAGAATCCACTTCAACTGACTGCGCAGCAAAATTGCTCCAGGTGTCTTCGTGGATGTCGAGGCGGCTGAAATTGAAACTAGCCTTTTCCACCAATACAGTCAATACACACTTAATGTGATCTTCCACCAATATTTAACAATAAGATGTTAGAAGGGGCTTCCATACTCTTGTCTGTTCATCACGATTTTAAAGCATCCTGATTTTTAAATGTAAGTTCCTCATTTGAACAGCTTGTTTTTTTTTTATTAGCATAATTGATAATCTCATAATGGCCTTGACCATGCCCTAAATGAAACATCCTGTTTCTTTGGATACCTTGATTTTATTATCTCCCACCCTTCCTCTCTCTCTCTCTCTCTCTCTCTCTCTCTCTCCATATATATGTGTGTGTGTGTGTGTGTGTGTGTGTATTGTTCAATATTCTTAAGTCTCTGACACATTAGTACAGAAGTGGATTAATGAAAGCACGTCTATCTCTGGGCTCCCTCTAATACAGCCGAGCGTGCGTGCTTTTACCTGTTCCACAATGCCCCCTCAATTCCAAATCATTTTCCCTCTTTGCTCAAGCTTTATTAGCTAATGGAGCTTAATAATTCATGAATGATTAATGAAATCTTAGCCAGTAATTAGCATTGTGTCAGAGAAATATGGGTATGTATCTTCATTAACTATCACAGAGAGTCTTTTAATCTTAATTATTGCTGCTCTGTGTCATTTTTCACTCTCTTATTATGCCATTTTTTTGCCTCTTGCTTGGTGCTCTTGCACAAATGGGGACTGCTGAGAAATACTCTCATTACAGACAGCGCCGGCATGTTGACGGAGATGCCTTTTGAAGAAGTAAAAAAAAAAAGCGAAATGACTCCGGAGAACCTTTGAAACGGGTCTTACGAGCAGCACTTAGCGTGATTAAGCCCAACAGCCCAGCAATTCTTATTTTGGGTCTAATATAAATAAATTGTATAATGAAGCTAGATAGCGACTTCCATTATTTCAGCGGGGGTGCCGGATTCATTATCAGCAGCCCTGTTTGGAGCAGCCCGTGGTAGTGGGACCGTTTAGTGCGAAGCTCGCGACTGTATCCAAGACACTTGCGGCCCGGTTCGACAAACGTGCCCGTCTGCCTCTATCACGGCGGTTTAGTGGAAGTGAGGTTAAAGTTGAGATCGAGTTCTGGCAAGCTCTGTTGTAGCAGTTCAGGCTCTGAAATTTAAAATTTCATGGATAATGGATGCAACGTGATATCTTATTATGAACAATGAAACTATCATTTGCTTTAGCATTTATTAAAAATGTTTTCAGTTATAAAGTCAGTTAGCCCAGTTATGTCACTTTCTGTTTGTGTATTTACTGATCTTCGAAGACTTATTTCCCAGAAGAGTCATGTAGGCTACATAAACATTTTATGCAAGCTTTGGTGACTATTGTAAAATGCGCATTCATAACTCACCCAGTGACCTGAAGCTGTTAATATTGCAATTTTTATGCTTGTGCAGGAAACCGACACATGATGTGGTTCTATGCCATCTTGAAGAATTTTTCATGTCGTGCCACATGTACGCACATATTTCACAAATCAAACAAACAAACACACCAACAGAAATTCACCAACGCTGAATTGATTGTGAAATACAGTGAAAAGCGCTGGCGATACTTCCTCTTTCTTTCATTGGACCATTGGTACTGCACACCGGGGTTCTGAGCTCCACCCACAGGCCTGTCCACAGTGCACCACCCTCTTCCTCAAGGGCTCCGCCCTCATCACAATGGACGCCACACTCCTCTACGCCAGGATTCATGGGCCTTCTTTTTCCACTTGTATTATCTTAATTGTCCTGGCCAGAATGTTCAGTATATATATTATCAATTTATTGCCCCACTCTCTCCCCCCCCCGGCACTTGCCACCCCATTAATCCACCTGTTAAAATACCGTTAGCGTCGGGTCTGGCTGTGTGTTTGGCATACAGCTGTCCCAGAGTTGCCAGTGACTGGGTAAATTCCACGTACCTCCTTTCTAGCGTCTCAGATCCACGTCGTGTTCGTCATTGCCCACATGCCATTTAAATTTAGCGCGTGGCATCTTGCTGGTTTTTATTGTCACCCGTCTCCTTAAACGCTATTTCAGGCGTACGCTACACTGCTGCGTTCGCTTCTGAACGGATATTGCTCTGAATGTTGCCCTGTAAGGTCCGGAGGGGGTGGAGGGGGGTTTCTAGGGGTGAGAGACCTTTCATAGCAATCCAACGATCTGAGAAACCACACTTCCCATGAAGTTAAAATGCTGTCCCTATAGAACCCATCACCAGTCTATGAGTGAGGAACGATTGGTTTACAATGGCCAGCGTGGAGGAAAAACTTTAAGATATTTGTTCTGAGTGGTCTGATGCAGGTTTGTAGTTGAAGGTGGAGGTCAGGGTGGATGAACAGGAGAGTGGAGGATACATTTAGACAGCACCATGATGCTCATGTCACTGGACTGCTATGTAGTGGATGTATAACCTGTACGCAGTGGGGAGAGTGTGATGTCACAATACCAAAGGTTAAAGGTGAGAGCTGAATCTGCCGTGGTCTCCAGCACAAGACCTTCACGTTCTTTGTGTGAAGTCGTTGATGATGAACACCTGTTAAAATGGTTGCTCTCACAGTGTCACAGATGCCGTTTGTTAATGAGTGCGGTTCCTGTACTCCGAGGTTTATATGAGAGGATGGCTTGTGTTTTGTGATGGGCTTTCTCTCCAGAGAGACACTGTACAAGACCAACCTTTTCTCTCAAAGTTCAAACCTGATTTCCAGAAAAGATTTACGCGTTACCTGACAAATTTAACTTGATTTTGTAAATATATAGACATTTGAAATTTTATGCCTCCAACAAAGTTATAAAAATGTTGGAAGAGAAGCAAATTTACTACTCTCCTACATCAACTTTCCTTTTTATTAACACTTTTTAATCATTTGGGAACTGAGGACACAAGTTGTTGCAGTTGTGGAAGAGACTTGAGCTGCTAACCCATCTGCGGTGGTCTGATTCTACTCTTCCTGAGGTCCAATCAGAAGGAGACAGCTCTGGACTGCAGGAAGGCCTCACGCTGTGTCTACGAAGCCACGCAGTTGTAGCACATGCAGGATGACGTCTGGCATCTCCTTGCTAAATTCACCATTGACTTACCAAGCAGAAATGCCATATTGATGGTTGCATTTGTTTCTCTAAAATCCCTGTAAACGCCTCCCTACCAATGATGCATTCACACATGTGCACGTAATTCATGCTGTAGGCACTGATGCACCTCCTAAACAAGCCACACCTCCTCAACAAGCCCAATGGAGGATGGGTTCCCTTTTGAGTCTTGGTTCTCCCGAGGTTTCTTCCTATTCCCCACCATCATAGGGAGTTTTTCCTCGCCACTGTCGCCTTTGGCTTGCTCATTAGGGTTCTGGACCCATAGTATTGTTAACCTTGTAAATCCTGTAAAGCTGCTTTGCGACAACTTGAGTTGTTAAAAGCGCTATACAAATAAACTTTGATTGATTGATTGAACAAGCCACACCTCCTCAACATGCCATACCTCTTCAACATGCCACACCTCCTCAACAAGCCACACCTCCTCAACATGCCACACCTCCTCAACATGCCACACCTCCTCAAAAAGTCCCCTGTTGCTTTTGCACTCTTTTGACTTTTTGTTGATAACTACAGTACTCAGTGGCTTTTCTGTGAAGAAAATGACTCCACGCATGACACATGTTGTACATGTTGAATTGTCATTGGCGATCGTGGTGAGTCTAAATTGGACTCAACTGCATAAGAGTTTTTGTTCCCTTGTGGCTACCACAGCAGTGTATAAGGTTAACATTATATTCTGCTAGTAGTTTTCTTGTGTTAAGTATCTAGAGAACGGGTGGATCATTTGTCATTATCTTGATGTTGTTGTATGTAATTTCATAGACATAAGGGGCTCATGAAGAGGTGGGAGTGACTCAGATATCTTTATTCTCATTATAAGAAGCCTGTACTTTAGGGAAGCCACCGTACAACATACCTGCATGTCTTTCAACGGCTACAGTCTAGTGTGTTCGAGTACACACAGGCGACGGTGTGCTACAGAGAGCTAATGGAAGGTTATAATCAGTCACTCGCTGTTGCTGTCAGGTCTTCTGGGTCAGTTTGGCATGTCCGTAAGCTTACAAACAATAGTTTCTCTGGAATCCCTGAATCGCCATAATCCTATAACCTTTTCACAAAATGGTGTGTTATAGATGGTGAAAGACCTAATTTGTTTGCAACATTGTACTGAGAGAAAACTTGTTCTGAACTGTTTGACACTTCTCTCATGACCCAGATTGATTAGCCAAGACCCATTTGAGGCACCAGTAGAAGTCATCAAACCGTCATCTCTTATGAATTAACTTGGTTATTGTAGAATGTTTCAAAATGGTTTAACTTAAATATTCAAATGTACTTCTATTTACAAAATAGTATTACGTTGCTCAGGCACAAGTTAAAATGTCAGTTCTTTGTACTTCAAGAGGTTCAAGAGGACGAACAAATCATGGATTTTTAAATTGCATTTTATTAAATGTCCCAACTTTTCTGGAAATGAAGGAGGTGAAAGGGCTGATTGGTATTGAAGCGTTTCTTTCCTCCTCCTCAGTGCTTCTGCTGGTATAACGAAGGGTGCGTTTAATGGGAAGATACCATTCGTTATGGCTAATTGAATTGGAGGGCTTAGAGAAGCGACATTACGAGCTCCTAAGGGTTTGTGGGTATGTTTGTGCCGGTGTGCTGATTGCCTGTGGACTGTCAGAGCTCCACCTCCACCCTGTGTGTGTGTGTGTGTGTGTGTGTGTGTGTGTGTGTGTGTATGTGTGTGTGTGTGTATTTTTTCTATCTCCCCACCCCTTGTCGAAAATCTCACACACAGTAATTGCCTGACCTTTACAGCGTTGGGATTGTCTCATTAAGGCTGATGGATAATGATGGTGGCTCTGGCAAACGTGAACTTCAGTGATAATGAAACAACAGAGCAGCCCAGCCCTCCATCTGGGGTCCACAGATCACCGGCAGGCGTGAGACGTGTCCCTTGTCTTCTCTGATCAAGCCCCATTCCCAAACACCATGTCCAGAAACACACACACACACACACACACACACACACACACACACACACACACACACACACACACAGAAATATATTCATTCACTCACATTCACACACACACACATATAAACACATACACACACACACACACACACACACACACACACACACAAAATCACAGACATCACCAGAAAGGTGCCATACAACCTTTCCCCTTTATCTCTGTTCAGCAGTGTCTTAATCAGGACACTGGTTTGGACTACAATAAGGCTTCATGTAGCTTCATTCTCTTTCTTCAACATTTTACCAGTACTATTGTTGTTCTCGCTCTCTCTCTCTCTCTCTTTCACTCTCTCTCTCTCAAGCACTATTCTGCAGTGGGCTTTGCTCCAGGGTGGCCTAGGGCATATTGGAAGGTCACAGGGACAGAAGTTTCAGTAGGACAGCAGGGGGCGCTGACATTCTTGCAACTGATCTGTCTTCACCCTGCCACTGTCTCATTGTCTCTCTCTCTCTCTCTTTCTCTCTCTCCCCCTCTCTTTCTCTCTCTCTCCCTCTCTCCCAGGCTGTGGTGTTCCTGCTCACTATCCTTGCTGTCTGTCGATGGGGGGCTCATGTTTGTGTGACGAGATAAAGTGTCAGAGTTGAGAAACGAACATGGTGATTCTCGCCCTGGAATCTGACAGGGTCCCAACAACACTGGCTAAAGCCACAGGCGTCCTCGTCCCTCTCACACTACGTGGTCAGTGTTAGTCCTCGTCCCTCTTACACTACGTGTTCAGTGTTAGTCCTCGTCCCTCTTACACTACGTGGTCAGTATTGGTCCTCGTCCCTCTCACACTACGTGTTCAGTGTTAGTCCTCGTTTCCTGTCACACTACGTGTTCAGTGTTAGTCCTCGTCCCTCTCACACTACGTGTTCAGTGTTGGTCCTCGTCCCTCTCACACTACGTGTTCAGTGTTAGTCCTCGTCCCTCTCACACTACGTGTTCAGTGTTAGTCCTCATTTCCTGTCACACTACGTGTTCAGTGTTAGTCCTCGTCCCTCTCACACTACGTGTTCAGTGTTAGTCCTCGTCCCTCTTACACTACGTGTTCAGTGTTAGTCCTCGTCCCTCTTACACTACGTGGTCAGTATTGGTCCTCGTCCCTCTCACACTACGTGTTCAGTGTTAGTCCTCGTTTCCTGTCACACTATGTGTTCAGTGTTAGTCCTCGTCCCTCTCACACTACGTGTTCAGTGTTGGTCCTCGTCCCTCTCACACTACGTGTTCAGTGTTAGTCCTCGTCCCTCTCACACTACGTGTTCAGTGTTAGTCCTCGTTTCCTGTCACACTACGTGTTCAGTGTTAGTCCTCGTCCCTCTCACACTACGTGTTCAGTGTTAGTCCTCGTTTCCTGTCACACTACGTGTTCAGTGTTGGTCCTCGACCCTCTCACACTACGTGTTCAGTGTTGGTCCTCGTCCCTCTCACACTACGTGTTCAGTGTTAGTCCTCGTTTCCTGTCACACTACGTGTTCAGTGTTAGTCCTCGTCCCTCTCACACTACGTGTTCAGTATTGGTCCTCGTCCCTCTCACACTACATGTTCAGTGTTAGTCCTCGTCCCTCTCACACTACGTGTTCAGTGTTAGTCCTCGTCCCTCTCACACTACGTGTTCAGTGTTAGTCCTCGTCCCTCTCACACTACGTGTTCAGTGTTAGTCCTCGTCCCTCTCACACTACGTGTTCAGTATTAGTCCTCGTCCCTCTCACACTACGTGTTCAGTGTTAGTCCTCGTCCCTCTCACACTACGTGTTCAGTGTTAGTCCTCGTCCCTCTCACACTACGTGTTCAGTGTTAGTCCTCGTCCCTCTCACACTACGTGTTCAGTGTTGGTCCTCGTCCCTCTCACACTACGTGTTCAGTGTTAGTCCTCGTCCCTCTTACACTACGTGGTCAGTGTTAGTCCTCGTCCCTCTCACACTACGTGTTCAGTGTTGGTCCTCGTCCCTCTCACACTACGTGTTCAGTGTTAGTCCTCGTCCCTCTCACACTACGTGTTCAGTGTTAGTCCACGTCCCACGTCCCACTATATGTTCAGTGTTGGTCCACGTCCCTCTCACACTACGTGTTCAGTGTTGGTCAGTGTCGTCCATATATATAACGTATGTATGAATAAATCAATAAATGGATGAAATTGAATGTATGGATATATTTTATTGTATGTATATCAATCCTTGACTATATAATAACTAAAATATACTAAGAATGTATTCATCTATGTTGAGAAACGGGGTGTATGTGGAGGTGGGGAGGTGGTGCGTAGGTGGAGGTGGGGAGGTGGAGCATAGGTGTAGAGGTGGTGCGTAGGTGGAGGTGGTGCATAGGTGGAGGTGGGGAGGTGGAGCGTAGGTGGAGAGGTGGAGCGTAGGTGGAGAGGTGGTGCGTAGGTGGAGGTGGTGCGTAGGTCGAGGTGGGGAGGTGGAGCGTAGGTGGAGAGGTGTTGCGTAGGTGGAGGTGGGGAGGTGGTGCGTAGGTGGAGGTGGGGAGGTGGAGCGTAGGTGGAGAGGTGTTGCGTAGGTGGAGGTGGGGAGGTGGAGCGTAGGTGGAGAGGTGGTGCATAGGTGGAGGTGGGGAGGTGGAGCGTAGGTGGAGAGCTGGTGCATAGGTGGAGGTGGGAGGTGGTGCGGAGGTGGAGAGGTGGTGCGTAGGTGGAGAGGTGGAGAGGTGGTGCGTAGGTGGAGAGGTGGTGCGTAGGTGGAGGTGGTGCGTAGGTGGAGGTGGAGCGTAGGTGGAGGTGGGGAGGTGGAGCATAGGTGGAGAGGTGGTGCGTAGGTGGAGGTGGGGAGGTGGAGCATAGGTGGAGGTGGTGCGTAGGTGGAGGTGGTGCGTAGGTGGAGGTGGGGAGGTGGTGCATAGGTGGAGGTGGTGCGTAGGTGGAGGTGGTGCGTAGGTGGAGGTGGGGAGGTGGTGCGTAGGTGGAGGTGGGGAGGTGGTGCGTAGGTGGAGGTGGTGCGTAGGTGGAGGTGGGGAGGTCTGCTCCTGCTCTTCCTGTACACAGAAGGTTTAGCAGCTGTGAGGGCTCCCATAGCAAATATGATTACGGGATTCTTTGTGTATATATTGAAACCTTTGAGTTTCTGTGTGTTTATAGCAAACGGTCCGAGGTCTGTACATGTGCTTGCGTGTGTGTGTGTGTGTATGTGTGTGTGTGTGTGTGTGTGTGTGTGTGTGTGTGTGTGTGTGTGTGTGTGTGTGTGTGTGTGTGTGTTCATAAGGCTGTTTTGAGGGGTGGCTGGAGTGGATCAGGTCTGTGATAGTACAGAGTCAACTGGGCCCCTGCCTCAGGAAGGGGTCAGAAGTTCAGCTCCACCGTCTCCTGTTCACACAGGAACACCATGCCCCAAAGCCCCTCCTACACACACACACACACACACACACACACACACACACACGCACACATACACACACACAAACACACACACACACACACACACACACACACACACACACACACACACACACACACACACACACACACACACACACACACACACACACACATGCCACAGCGCAGTCCTAGAGATCACATGAAGCAGTATCATTAACAAAAGTCCCCAAAATTATATGTGTATGTCTTTACAGACATCGTGTTGGTCGAAGTGTACACTGTCTGAAAGTCACAGTCAACTGACAGTCCTTCTACTGGTGGCCCGAACCTGTTTGCATTCCAGATCATTTCCAATTTATTTCAACAAATCAGTTTCTGGTACATCAATGCAGAACTGTCACTGTTGTTTAAAAAAAAACACTTTGCCCCGAAGAGAGACATGTGGAACATATCTAACCTGGTGCATATGTACTTTGCTTCTCCAGAGATGTATAAAACAGAGGAAATGCCATAAAACAGCCCTTCCAAACAGATCATCTGACTTAACACAAGGTACCCACAAAGTACTTATGGTTTAAGGGCTGTCATCAACGGTGAGCGAACGCCACTTTCTTATGTACTTCCGTTTTTAGATACTAAAAGGAGGATTCAGGCTTTCTTGTTCTTCCTTGACCACTTTCAGTTTGAGGACGGTAGAGCACAGCCGCCCACACTGCTGGGGATTTCTAATCATCAAACCCATAAAGAATCCTTCGCATAACATTCACGCTGACCTAGATTATTTCTACTCCTGTGCAAGTACTTTTTAAATGTAAACTGCTTTGAAGAGAATAGGAATAACCAAAAAATAACCCCCAAAACAAAAAACGTTTTCTAGTAAAAACAGTTTTCCTTTCTGAAGAACTGGGCTGTGTCTGACTCAGACAGCAGACCGATCACCACTGTGGTTGGGTCACCAGGGGTTGGACTCCCACCGCCCCCCACAAGGCGGTCTTTCACGGGGGCTTGAGGGCAGGAGACGAGTGCTCCCCAGTGGCAGTAAGCTGGCTGTAGCTGACCACACAGAGGCGCTGGTGTTGGGCTCTCAGCTCTGCCCGCACTTCACCTGGACAGGGTACTTATGGCTCAGTTAGCCAGCTAATAATGTAGGTCGCCTGAAACTTTCTCTCATTACAATAGTTTGGGAACATATAATGAATTAATGAATTATTTGCAACACACACACACACACACACACACACACACACACACACACACACACACACACACACACACACACACACACACATTTTTTATATATAAAATGCAATAAAGTGCGTGAGACCGATGTGACGTGACCCTCTGAGGCGATTCCGCGCCGTTCTCGAGAACTCACGTGGGGCTTTGGCCGTTTTCAGCACGGGTCTCTGCATCCTGCCCTGTAACTGCTTTTGTCAGTGAACATGAATCTCGCCGGCGTTGACGCGCGTGCGGCCTTCGCGGTCATGGAGCAAACGATCCGGGCACGGCTCCTTCGCCGCCTCCGCCCACGCCCGCCGCGATCCTCCCGGGTGTCCGACGCTCGCCAGGCCAGTTTCCCACCGGCTGCCGGGGGTTCCTGGGAAAAGAGCGCCACTGAGAACGTAGCGGAGAGCGCTAGCGCTCCATTTGGGGCTGCATACCAGTGGCACATAGCCAATGATAGATATGCGTAATATTTCACGGGGAGACCCTGCAAATAGAATACCCTGCTGTGCTAAAGAAAACAATGTGTTTCTGAGCACTGAGATCTAATCCATCACCGAGCCGTCAGGGTGTGTGTACGTGTGTGTGTGTGTGTGTGGCGGGGGGGGGGGACACACACACGCTTACCTGTTTTTTACATCAGAGGGGAAAGAAAAATGATCAGGCATCGCTTCCAGAAACATCTCCGCAGTGTGACACGGCTGCAGGGAGGCTCGGTTGGGGTCTAATTCCAGCAATGATGGGCCCCAGCCGTGGCCCATACGAGGTGGTATCTGTTGCTCATCCGGGTTTAGGCATGTTGGTTTGCGAAGGACTCGCGCACGGACGCCGTCAGCCTGAGGAGGCTCGCGTGCAGTCAGCCAGAACCCCAAGGCAGATCTGAGTGTCAGAATGTGAAGCCTTTTTGTAAATTAGCTCTTTTCCCCTCCTATTGCAAAGCTGAACGAAGCCCAGAACCACGTGTAGATTTAACGGGGGCTCCATGTAAGTAAAGCCCTGAGCGGAGGGACGATGGCGTCAGCTCTGGCCTCCCGCCCGACGCTCCCCGGCTGTCTCACGGCCCATCGGTTTTTCCAGCCCCGTGGCTCCCAGGGTCGCCCAGGGGTGCCATTTAAACCCCCCCTGCACTGAGAGCAAGCTGGGGCCCCGGGCCAGGGGCCTGGAGAGTGGGCTCCCAGCCCCACAGCCCCAGACGTGACCTGGACGGACACGTGCAGGGACCCGTGAGCCCTGGGGGGGTCCGGCTCCAGGCTGACGTGCTGCTCCTGCCTGTCCCACCACATAGTTCACCCTCAGAAGGAAGTACTTCATTATGAACCGGGTCAAGCCAGACCCGCCCCAAACCTGCTTCCTGCACTGCCCTCTAAGGGGATGGCAGAAGGCACCAAAGTCATCACTAATGATAACAAATCTATTAATATTGAATGATGGCCTAATTAAAAGGTTTAAGTGTAAGTCTTAACTTACGTGTTAATGACATGTTAATGATTGTCGGTCATTACCAGAACAATGATATGAGATATTGTCGAGTTAAGCCAAACTTCCTCTTCTATGACGAAGAAAGCGATCCCACTACATCCTGATGTTTCCAATGGTTTCGTGTAACCTGCCTAACAACTCCACCACCGTGCTGGGATCCTCTCTTTGCTCACTTTCAAGCAACTTCAAACGCTACCCCAAACGTCTTGAAGAAACATGCGTTTGTCCTGCTCTGCCGCATCAGGTTTCTGCCATCTTCCGCCATCTTCTGTTTTCGACACGCTTTGACCAGAAGTTTGATGCCTTCCTTTGTGCCACGTGATGGATTCGGGCAGCGATGGTCCGCCGCTTGAATCCTCGCTCCGCTCATAGCTCGGTTGTCTTTGCTACATGGGAACGTCTCCTGGTTCACTTAACCTGACACTCGTGGAGTCTTTTGGGAAGACTGGGGTCAGAGGTCGGGTCGACGGGAGGTCACCGCAAGTGTACTGGTCTCTCTCTACCTCTCCGCCACCAGGCCTTCGCCTGTCAGGCCCGAACAAAAGTGCACGTCGCATCGCTGTGAGCATTCCAGACCTCCTCTCTCAGCGACCCCCCCCCGACCTCCTTCTGGATGGTTCTCCCCGAAGGCACGCAGCCATGACACCGCTTTGGAGGAGGAACACGGGGGGAACGGAGAGCGTGGTGAAGGACGTACGCATAACGGCAGCTGGGACTCACAGCTCCGGGACTCCTCTATATTCTGGTGGGGATTTGTAAAGCAGATCCAGCCAGTGATGCATCTGACGGAGCTACGCTTCAGATGAAGCTCAGGGCGTCCCCAGAGACGGCTATCAAACAGATCTCTCCAGGCTCTGCTGCGTTCTCCTAACGTTTGCATCCACAGACTCGGAGATGTCCGCGCAGTTCTGAGTGTCACAGGTGTAAAGGAAAGTGCTTAGAAGGAGAAAGGGAAAGGGTAACCGCAGTTAGAGAGGAACCACAGTGAATCGGGCCTTTTGTTCTGGCGCAGATCTTGCAGATGTGGAGAAGAACCGGGCGTAGCGCGTGTTGGAGACGGTTCCAGCCACGCGATCAGTGGAAAGGACATCTTGGCAGCAGTGGCGTCTTCATCACCGTCCTCTCCTCCGTCGTCCAGACGCACAGTCTCAATGTGAAACCACGGTTAATGCGCCGTGACAATCTGACGGGATGGGCAGTGCCGGGCCCGTTGCATCTGCTTTCAATTTAATTTGGGCGGGTGGTGTGTGTGTGTGTGTGCGTGTGTGTGTGTGTGTTAGATGAAAGTGTGGCGTGTGATCTTTGAATGAGCTTGCTCACCATCTCTGGCTGGTCAGCAGTCATGGAGGCCTCGGTGTCAACACAGCATGGCAAGAAGATTGCTGGCTGATCAAAGGTGGAAGGGAATTATTTATAAAAACCACAGTGGGAAGGTTGGGGTGGGTGTCAGGGGCGGGGGGACAGCACACTGCAGGCAAGAGCTGAGCTCATTTAGGCATTCGCAGGAGGGGACTGTATCGAACCGACTCGGAAGAGTTCACTGGGTGAGTGTCACTAAGTGGAGTAAATGGAAAGATCTTATTGTAGTTTACATCGTCCCATCATCAGAGCAGGGGGAGAAATGAGCATCATTACTAATCTGGTTCAGTTAAAAGCAATTTTCTTAATTACGTGACACGGGAACACACAGGCCCGGAGTGCCAGACCGCTGGGAGTCAGAGAGACATTAACTCTTCGGTGTAATGCTGGGTTGGCGTAAGATCTAAGATTTGCTCAGGGCCAGCTCCCACAGATCCAGTGCAGTCAACGTTTCGGTTCACGGTGGATCCGGGTCTCGCTGGAGTGTGTGTGTGTGTTTTTACTGCTCATTGTCTATCAGAACAAACAGCATCTTTTTTGTATGAGCTTGTCTGTGCTATACCCAGAAGGTCAGACGAGGAAAAGGCCTCACTCTCCAATCCCCATACCCCCACACCCCCCACACCCCCAACACCCCCCTCGTTTGTCTTTCCTGCAGCAGGACGTCCGTGTGGCCTCCGCGTCCTTTACGAGCATCTTTGTGTGGTTGCCGTCGGAGACGGGAGAGTCGCCGGGATCTATGGGATGTGTTAGCCTGCGCCTGCTTCTCTTTACGAGCCGGATAACTGTCGCCGTGGCGACTCCGTCCGGCCCGCCTGATCCCGGGCACGTCCGTTCTCATCGAGGCTTAGAGGGTCAATATAACTCCTGACCTCGGCCAATCATAAAACGGTCACCATGGCGGAGCGCCGATTGATTAAGTTCATAGCTCGATCGGAGGCGTATGGAGCGAGAACAATACAAATCGAGATGGATATAAATCTGAGGTTGGGGGCCCATAATCCCCCGAAAATCAAAATGTAAAATAGATATACTTATTGTCTTCCATTTTTTGTCCCACGAGAACACTCCTTTGGCAGCAAAAATATTTTATGTTCTTGATATCAAAGAGTTTTGTGGCGACTGAAGCTTTTTAAAAGGAAAAAAAAACAAAGTCTTTTGATATTCAGTTGTTGCTTCACTGGAATTACCCCAAAAGCCATATGTTAGTAATGTAAGCCAGAGTGCACAGGGACTTCAATAAGACTTACCTAGGCTAGGTCTCCACTCCTCGGATAACGCAGCTTATTCAATTTGCAAAGGTCAAAAGTTGATAGCACCGTTTCTGCCTTATAATGAAGTCTTCTTTTGGGATCTCTCCTATTAGCTCTAAATAGGTTTAGCTTCATATCACTGGCTCATTAAGCAGAAGCTAGGGTAATCAAATCGTCCTGCGCTTAGAAGACGCACAGAAAGAGGCGAATTTGGCAAAGGCACTGCCGCTGAGTGGAGTTTGAAAACGTAATGGCAAAAATAAAAGTGGACTTTTTGAAGGTTACATGCTTAATGGACGCGTGCGGAGTCGCCGGGGACATTTTGCAATCAGACCCTACCCTTCCCCACCGCTCACAACATCATAACACACAGATGAGCAACATTAGACCGTCTGGCTTTATTTTCAGTGGCTTGTTACCTTAAGACTGCTGAACTTGTGGAGATCAGGGGCTGGTCCACTCAACCATCCCAGCGTGGTCCTGCTGGACTTAAAGGAGCAAACTGGTATTTAATTTGCAGTTCCTTATTGTCAAGAGATGTCTAAGGAATTCTGCAGCTTTTCAGGAACACGGAAATTTTCAGGCAGTCTTTAGCTGGACAAAACAAACTCTCATGATGAATTATTGGTCACATGACTGCTTGACCATAGAAGACAAAGGACGCAAAGGTGAAGAAACGTTTGGCTCTACTCTTGATGCTGTTTATCCTCCTCACATTCATGTTGTCCAAATCATGCTTTATTTTGCTATTATATGTCACACCACATATAGTCCTAAACTACATATGGTCTTTGTGTGATATTACATAAGAACTGAACAGTGTTTGAGGCCATGTATGGATGGTTACAATGAATTTCCATTTTTTAGTAGCACCAATATATGAATACCATACCAAAGCAGAAAGGACTTGGCCAATGAGTTGAGGATTGTCTGTATGACAGTGAATGAAACAACATGTGTAAATACGATTGTAGCTGAACTTCTTTAAAAGACACCATATGACACAACATAAGTTATGTTACAACATAAGTAGCCAAAGAAAATGCGTCTGAGTTTTTATGAAGGACTATACATTCTGATTTGAGACAGACTGACTGATTTCTTTGAAGTTCTAGGTTTTATGTCTTCTCTTATGCTTTTTTTAAAAGAGTAACATAAATTGTTCATTGCCAGAATCACAAAGCACACATAGTAGCTGTTTTTGTCTTGTTGTGTCCCATTGCGGACAGTGTGGTGAATGCTAGTCAGACCGCTCCATGCTAACTCTCTGGTGAGGTCAACTTCCATATTACATTACATACATATTTTGTTGTTGAAATGCTCCCTTAAGGGTACTTTTCAGAAACAACATCCAAATCTCATGTCATGTTTAGTCCACACGCCGTATTCACCACCATCAGGTTTTTGCCTTTAAAACAACCTTCTGTTAGTCTTGATAAAAAGGAAACGTTCAAATGCATGTGTGGGAAACTGTGGTGTGGGCGTACGCCCAACATGGCAGTGCCCACGCACCCTCCTGATGCCAGCCTCTCCAGACAGATGGTACAGAGCTGGAATTCGCTTCTGGTGTTTAATTACAATCATAATCATGGGAAATAAGGATCAATTAAAGCAAAAATGAAATTAATGAAAGAAGAGAGCCATAAGCATGGGGCAGTTGTTGGGACCGCCGCTCATTTTCAGCGCACAAACCGCTGGCGTGGGATTTTCAGTGGCGGTCAAGATTCATCACGCAGCAGCCAGTTGGGTGATGATGGAGAGAGCGTTAGGGGTGACGCTGCTGGAACGGATCTGACGGCAAATTAGACGTTCCAGTTTTCGTCCTCTTATTTCGATTTAGCATGTTGTGGAACGCCAGACCTGTTGGAAAAACATCAGGCGTGCCAAAATAATGAAGTAATCCCTAACTTTACTAATATTAACCCTACTAATATTAACTCTATTAATATTAACTCTACTAATATTAACTCTTCTAATATGAATCCTACTAATATTAACCCTACTAATATTAACTCTACTAATATTAACCCTACTAATATTATCCCTAATATTAACCCTAGTAATATTAACTCTACTAATATTAACCCTAATAACTCTACTAATATGAACCCTACTAATATTAACCTTACTAATATGAACCCTACTAATATTAACTCTACTAATATTAACTCTACTAATATTATCCCTACTAATAATAACCCTACTAATATTACACCTACTAACCCTACTAATATAAACGCTACTAATATTAACCCTACTAATATTAACCTCTACTAATATTAAACCTACTAACCCTACGAATATTACCGCTACTAATATTAACCTCTACTAATATTAAACCTACTAACCCTACTAATATTAATTCTACTAATATTAACCCTACTAATATTAACCTCTACTAATATTAAACCTACTAACCCTACTAATATAAACTCTACTAATATTAACCCTACTAATATTAACCTCTACTAATATTAAACCTACTAACCCTACTAATATTAACGCTACTAATATTAACCTCTACTAATATGAACCTCTGCTAATATTAAACCTACTAACCCTACTAATATTAATTCTACTAATATTAACCCTACTAATATTAACCTCTAATAATATTAAACCTACTAACCCTACTAATATTAATTCTACTAATATTAACCTCTACTAATATTAACCTCTACTAATATTAAACCTACTAACCCTACTAATATTAACGCTACTAATATTAACCTCTACTAATATTAATTCTACTAATATTAACCCTACTAATATTAACCTCTAATAATATTAAACCTACTAACCTTACTAATATTAATTCTACTAATATTAACCTCTACTAATATTAACCCTACTAATATTAACCTCTACTAATATTAAACCTACTAACCCTACTAATAATAACGCTACTAATGTTAACCCTACTAATATTAACCTCTACTAATATTAAACCTACTAACCCTACTAATATTAACCTCTATTAATATTAACTCTACTAATATTAAACCTACTAACCCTACTAATATTAACGCTACTAATATTAACCCTACTAATATTAACCTCTACTAATATTAAACCTACTAACCCTACTAATATTAACCTCTACTAATATTATTTCTACTAATATTAAACCTACTAACCCTACTAATATTAACCTTAACTAATATTAAACCTACTAACCCTACTAATATTAATGCTACTAATATTAAACTTACTAATATGAACCTCTACTAATATTAACTCTACTAATATTAACCTCTACTAATATTAACTCTACTAATATTAAACCTACTAACCCTACTAATATTAACCTTTACTAATATTAAACCTACTAATATTTAATTTTTTAGTGATCATAATAGCAGAACAAAATCTATCACCAGAACCAGTCGAGAGTAAGTGGTCTTTACAGCCATAATCATTCCAAGCCTGGGCGTTTGGGAGAATGAGCATCACTGTTGTGTGGTGACAGCCCCCATGTTGCTGGGTGCACCCACCCTGTGATCTGGAGCTCACCACCTGCTGGCTTAACTCTGGTTCCCCTCCTGCTGCTCACCGCCTGAGCCAGAGACTCCCGAGCCGGGGGCAGGAGTGACAGAACCCCACACAAGCCCCCCTCCTCCGCTTCACACAGATGCCCCCGCAGTCCCGTCAGTTCCACACAGACTCAGAGCCCCCAGTCCTGGCCACATGATCCAAGCACACATTACATTGTGGAGAAGGTACTTAGGAGCAGGTAGAAAGACTCGGTGCCTCTCTACGTCCCCAGCATCGGTGCTCTTCTTCTAGTGCTGTGGCAGGAGACTGTTATATCTCCAAAACCTCCAGAACAGCCTCAGGACTTTAATAATAGAATTTTTTATTCTCATTTGCAAAAACAAAGAACACATTTTCAGTGCCTATATTCTCACAAAGGGACATCTGTTGTTAAAAGTTCCAAAAGGCTTGAATGAGCGGAGTGCACTAAAGGGACCAAAGTCTTGGAATCCCATCATGCACTGCAGTGAAGTGTACGGTGCATAACAGGTCAAAGTTGATCACTGAGATTTGTGACACTGAGATATCAAGATGATTATCATTTTCTTAACCTAATGCTGAAAGAATCTGAAAGCCTGATGTACATGTGTAGTTTTAAACCTGATTACGATGGACATTTTACTATGACACAAGTACTACATTGCTAACAGGAGGAATTATATAAACTTGAGCTAAGCATGCCATGATTAATGGCTTAACGATATCATTCCAGACAGCGCAAAGCTAATCAGGGTGTTTTCACTATATTGCTCAATTTCTACCATTTAAAGAGTCAACTGTAAAGGGAGGGGTGTAATTTTCTCCTTGGGGAGCAGAAATTATGCAATCAGAGCATGATGCCTGTGCTTAAAAGCTTGGTGACTTTTCACGTACGAAGAGTCTCTGCCCCGCTCTTTCTGTGAAGGCTCACAGGCCTCGACTTGACAACGTGTCTTTACATAGCCTCCACTTTACTAACTAAAGTCCGCAGCTGGAGCGGACCTCCTCCCTCGGCCATATAAAAGCGGGTTTACGTGATGGCGCTCGGCCATCGTGATGTCTCTCGAAGGAATCTCACGCCGCACTAAAACTCTGGACGCACATACGAGCGTGCGTAGCCGCTCCTCAACCCGAATAATTCATCCGCGCCACGCTGCCCCTCAGACACTGTTGTTCTAGCGTTGTAATGAGGAGAGCTGTAAAAGAGGTCATGGTCAAGGAGAGGTGAGCACATAAAGAAATGCCTCTCTTCACATTCTTTCCCACAGAGTTTGCGTTAAAGAATCCCGCCATCTTGAAATGACACGCATACCTCTGCAGACTGGATATGACGAATGTTACTTTTAAGGAGCGACTGAAAGTGGTACAAGAAACGGAAAAAAAAATGCTCGTCCTGAATTTTAAGGGCGCAAACGTGGTGACTAAAAACGACTGGGATGGAATCAGCTGGCACAAGTACAGAGTGCTTTATAAAGTAAACCAGATTTATAATGGAGCGTTGCTGCTGGATTATTTCTGTAGCCCCTGATCTTTAACGCCAGGGCCACTTGTAATTGTCATCGTGTTTCAACTCTTTATCCCCTTCTAGAGATTAGATGGGGAGAAAATTTGCTACTCTGTCAACTGACTTAAGATGTGGTTCTTGTGTTCTACTTATTGGGTTGAATTATTTGTGTTAGCTCTGGAGCGCCAATACTGCACATGAGAAAACTTGATAAATAAGAGGGTTTAAACGACCCCTCTAGTGGGGGCTCCCTTTTAAAAAGGTTGCCATCTGTAATTATGAAAGAAATCTAACAGATTAAAGAGATGTGTCTTTCGAAATCAAAAGAAGACACTCCTAGACAAGAAACCGACGGCAGCATGACTAAAATCTGAAATGAACCTCAAAGTGCTCTATCTTTGCTGCGCGCTGTCTGTCTGTGGTTGGATTAAAGCATGTTTGAGCTTGAAACCCAGTGGGGCATTCGAGCAAGCTCGTTGCACACAGAGTCAAATCTCTGCAGAATCGCTGCGCACACTGATGTAAGTGAGTTGCAGGTTTTTATATACAAATGACGACATGCTGCCTTTCGTGTCTGTTGTATTTGGCACGGCATGAAAGGACCCCGCAAATGAACACATTAGATGGATTTCCCATGCTGACGCAATGTAACAGCATACTGGCTTTGGAATATTGTGTTGCCTGTGACCCAGTAGATTTCCACTGTACCTACCTTAATGTGTGTAAATGACTCCTATTAAAATTTCATTACTGGCACATAAACTGCACAAAATGGCAGTTTGGACGGCTCGGTGAAGGAGAGCGGATCTTTACGGACTTCTGCAGCAGACATTCTCCTGTGTGATCCCCCACGCTATCCTGCCCAGCCAGACACGTCAGTGGGAGTCACGGAGAAACGATTCTTACCCCCGACCGCTCGATTGTAATCTAGATCAGATGCCAGAGTTGCTTTCGCATTGTATGTAACATCATCAGCATAGCAGAAGGTTCCAATTGGCTCAAGACTGGTGCAACAGTAACCCCCCCCCCCCCCCCCCCCCACCAGCAGTCCTTAAAAGCTAATGGCCTTTAGATTGGTTCAAGCTCCATTCTCGCCTGGCGACTCCACCGTTTGCGGTATGCTTGTGTTGTTTTGGCTCCAGCGGGCGCCTGGCACCCATGGCGGCCCCCGTGACGCGCAGACCTGCCCTCTGGTTCGACCGTTGCCTCCCTGCACAATCTACCCCCACAAAATCTACCCCCAGAAAACAGCCTCCTCGCTGTTCCTTTGAGCTGAAGCCCCAGCTGTAAGGCTGCAGCGTTGGGGTCGGAACGCTGGAGCTCAGTCACACGTTTTCCAGCACAACACCACGGCGGAGCGTAACAGAGATGAGGCCCGCTTCAACATCTCACCTTTCTAGTCACTCCTTCCACTCCATCTGCTTCTCATTGTGGCCGACACCTGACTGACCGAGTTAAGATATCGATGATCATAATAGCGGATTACAACATTTTAGATGTGCGTTCTCCATACGTAGCCATCTAGTTCTCCATATGAAGCCACACAGCAGTGAGAGAGCGGGGGAGGGTTCCAGCTCCTTGAGAGCTAGTAGCACCTCTGTGCCATTACCCATGAAGCCTCGAGTCTTGGAGGGCTAATCCTGTTGGGAGTGTGGGCGTCGAGGAACAGGCCACCAGAGCATGGCTGCATTAACAGAGAGGATTACACATGTTAACATCTACCGCGCCGTGTGTTTGGCCAAAGGGTCTGACGCAGTTTTTAGCATATGAATGGAGAACTCAGTGGTCTAGAAAGGAGCAGCTCAGAAGATAGGAGCAAGATGTGCTTCTTACACCGGATTAGCTATTTATATACAAAAGAAGAGCAAGTAAGCTTTTATGAATGTGAAGCAGATGATTCTGCATGACATCGACCTTCATACAGGATGTAGGAACAAAATGAAAGGCCCAGGCTCACTGCATTCAATACACATTCGTTCGAGTGCGCGTCCCCTATCTTTCCATAGGTTTCCATGTAGAATATTTTGAAGCACATATGCATTTTTTTATATTGGTGAGTCCTTGGGTCTCTGAGAATGACAGCAGTGAACACTAGTGAACTACTGAGAGGGTCATTGGTGTATAAGCAACACCGTATTTGCATGCTGCCCCCGTTGTGCAGTCTGTGTGGAAAACCAAGGTGTTTATTCATTGAAGATCGGACTTTTGTATTGAGAAACATCTTGCCAGATGAGATAAGAAACCAAATTGCAGATCACTTTATCACTTTATAGTCCCTCTCTCTCTTTCTCTGTGGGGTTGAGTGGGTGAGACGTGTGTTGTCTTGTGTGAAATCGTCAGAATAGCCGTTTGGTCCGCTTGAGTTATGACTCACTCCGGGTCCGGCGCTTATCAGGAACGCGCACAGCTCTCCTTCTTACGTCTGAATGACAACAGAGGGACCAGCGGTATTATGCGTCCTATTCCGTCCCGGCTTTCCGGGCCACGCAGATTACATCGCCTTTATTGATTTACGGCGGCCATCTCGAGTCCCACGGGCAACGGTTCTTCGTGCGAACACTAATTTTCGCCTCGGCAACGCGGTGCCTTTCCTCCCCCGAACCGGGCTGAAACAATCAGACGCACGCGGGCGCGCGTGCCAGCCTCCTTCTCTGTAAAAACAAGGTGGGCGGACACGCGGCTCGGGCGTGGGAGGTCGGATGTTGGAGCGATAAAAACCGCAGTCATCTTCGATGCCATCCCGCGAGACAAAAGGGAGTGTTGGATGAGGGAGAGGAAGAGAAAATCAGAGTGAAATCTGGGGCAAAGAGGTTTGTGCTGGAAGCTTCCGCGCTCTTAAGGGGGAGGCGGGCCGTTCCTCGTGGCTGTGTGTTTTTTTTATTTTTTTTCCTTCTCCCCCCTCCCTCTAATTGAATCATTGCCATCTGTATCTCTAGAGATAAGAGATGTTATTTGGGAGAATTATTTAAATTTTAAGAAACGTGCTAGTTAATGTAATTAAGCCGAAATTATCACAGCTGCACTTCTTTGTTGGAAGTGTAATTATGTAATCTAACACATTAAGTGATGAAAATGAGCATCGCTCTCACACAATGCACTCAAACATGCTTCTGCATCTTGTGTAAGACCTCATTCTTAACAACTCTAATTCAGCTCAAATGCACCTCTAATGCAATATGCATGCCAATGCTAGATGTTTACTCAACCATACGTGTTTCGATGTGCCTTCCTGGTTGTGACAAGTGGAAATAAACCAGGCTAACGAATGGTAGGTTGACCTTTAGGGGTCAGTCACCCGGGGTTAGAGCTCTCTTATGACAGATAGTGAGCGTATGTTAATGCTGTTTATCCTGGGCTGGCCCATGCTTACTTCCTCAGGCAGAGACTGAGATAAAAGCGATCAGGTACTGTCTGCAGACACAGCACAAGAAGGCAGTGGTGTAATTTCAGCTGGCTTCTCGAAAGCAGACACATTGCTGGTTTATAAAGAGGTCAAACTTTGTTTCCAAGTGTTAGTGTCAAGTGACAAAAATAATTTAGGAGAACTATAGTTTTGGAAGCGGAATTCTTACACTGAACTTGGTTAGTTAGCTGCGTGATAATGAATAATGCATTAATGTTGTGGACTGATGGCAGTTTGAGCTGTCGTACATGGCAATAAGGGAAAACGTGTTTAATGCATAAAGCTAGAGGCAGTGTTTACAGACTTTCTCTGCCTCTCTCTCTCTCTTCGTGCGGGCACATTGTTTGTTTGTGTAAGTGATAACATGGGCACCTTGCACCATTTTCTTCTCCACGCCATATTTACAAACTCCCTGCTTCCCAGTTGCGTATGTCAAGTGTAACCCAATCTAATATGCCTGGCTGCTTGAGCTGAGATGGGCTGTTTGTGTGTGTGTGTGTGTGTGTGTGTGTGTGTGTGTGTGTGTGTGTGTGTGTCTGGGTGGCTGCCCATTCTGAGCAGGCGGGCTGAAGGGCTGTCATGGCTGGTTTCTTCTCCCTGTGCCCCCCCCTGGCTGAAGGAGACCACCCCCACCTCTGCCATGAGTCCTGGACGTCTGCCGACACGCCGTCGTGGATCCGCATGTCAAAGAAAAAAACGAAAAGAAAAAAAACCCTACACCCACCAATGACAACAACAACAACAAAAACAACAACAACAACATATGGACTATATAACAGCTCGGAGTGGGAGTGGAGCTCCCCAGAGGGGAAGTGAATCACTGGAGACAAGTGGCCTGTGCTTTGGCAGGGTGGGCTCGGCCAAGCAGCAGGGGAGGGGCCGGCCGGCAGGGGGCGGGGCCTCAGCGGAGCCTAGATTAGTTGGCAAAAACGCCAGGCCAGTGCACCAACGCTCCTCTGCCACACGGGGATGTGTGTTAGGTTCACGCAGGCGCGCACACACTTCGCTGGAACGCATGTGAGCGGAGCGGCCAGGAGAAGGAGAAGGAGGCCGGGACAGACGCGGCCGGTTTGGGTGGAGGCGCGTGGCCTCACCTTCCTGCAAAGCAAGAGTTAAAGCGTCTTCCTCTGTCGGCGAGGGTGAGAGGGGTCTGCTGTGAGGCCACGCTGGTCTTCACTGATGTTGTTAGGAGTCAGAACCCCCAGAGGTGCAGGCAGCAGAGAAGAGTGAAAATCTCTACCCATAATTGTAGGTTGTAAACATAATGCATTGCAGAGATGCTGTCAGCAGAAGGCTGGTGTGGTGGGGCTCCTGCACGCCCTCCCCCCCACCCCACCCCACACACACACATATATATGCAGAAGATAATCCAGGGCTCCGTTATATATACACAACACATATTTTTGTAGAGCAACTACATCATCGGTGCTTCAAAAACACCCACTCTCCTATTTCAAAAGCTCGTCTTCTTCTGGAGCCTCGTGGACTTAATGCTCACGGAGCTGAGAAGCACTTCACAGCCTCCACAGCTGGAGAACAAGCACTGGAGTAGCAAACAAGACTTTCAATTTGCATAAATTAAACAGGCAAATACAGCAACTTCTCGCAGATTTCACACCGGTGCATCCCCGACACTCCAGCTGTGATTGTAAAGTCACTCTTCTCTTGCACGTACTGCACATATTGCGTTAGGGCACCGTGAAGCTGGGTTGAACCGCCGCGCCCACGAACCACGGCCAGTCGTCAGTGGCGGACCGATGTTTCCATCCCGAGCACAATCTGCGCATTCCGAACAGCCTCTGCCTTCGTCTTTTATCACCGAAGCAGATCGAATCCTCGGCCGCCGAGTCCCCCGGCTATTGTCCTCAGCCCTCGCCACGAGGCTCTCGCGGACGGCGTTACGGCATTAGCTCTCCCGTCCGCGTGCGATTTTGCGTGCATGCTGATAATGAAACTCCATTCCTTCCTCCTCGGTAAATATCACCTCCGACAAACACACAAGGTGCGGCGTGTTCCTAAATTTCCTGCAGGCCCGGCCCATCAGCTGGGGATTATTATTGTTTATGTCTCTGGCCGGCTTGGGCCAGGCAGGGCTAGCCTTGTCTCGCCTTGCCACCATGATGGATGACCATTAAGGCAGCTTATTGGAAATGGCTTGATTTATGACTCGCTGCTGCCTCGGTCTAATGGCTTCATTTCTTTTCAGCCGGCACATGATGTCACAGCCAAGGTCATTTGGAGTGATGCCCCCCCCCCCTTCAACCTCCTTTGTTGTGGTTTTTCCTGGTTGATGACCAGCAGAGAGGTGGGGGGTGGGGAAGGTGAAGGGGAGGAGAAATGGCGTTGTGACAAACTCTCTCTCTCTTTCTCTCTCTCTCTCTCTCTCTGTGTGTGTGTGTGTTATTCGCTGCTAAGAAGGAGTGTGTTGCTTGGTTGGCCTGGCTGGATTTAATTAAAATATTACTGTGTTATTCAGGCTAATATGTTTTTAGTGAGCTTGGTCATGTGGATTAGTGTCAGCTCTGTTTCTCTTTCCTTTGAGGGTCTCTCCGCACCCTCAGCACACCTGGGCACCCTGCCGATGACCACTGCTCCTCCTCTCCTCTCCTCTCTCCTCCCTGCTCTGTTCTCCTCTCTCCTCAAGCAGGAGATGACCTGCCAGAAGCGTCCATTACTCACGCGAACTCTGACCGCTCCGCACCAAATCTGTGCTGCCCCCATTAAGATCCCGATCAATGAAAACGCCATTAAGACAATAGAAATTGCTGACATTAGGACAGGCCAAAAAAACAAAATATTTGATTGTTGGGTGGGTAGTTAGTGAGGCTGGCGGCTACGACTGAACTGCTGTACTCTATTATTTATCTGGTAGATTCATTTGGTCTCACACACAGTCCATTTCCCTGCCGAGCCAATGCCGCTGTCATTATTATTCGTCATAAGCCGTCACCACGCGGTGCGAGTATCAGTTCTGGGCTGTATCGGTTTTCTGGCAAAACGAAGTCGAGGTGGATCAATCGTTCAGCGTTGAATGTCTTTTTGGCCACTATAGTGAGAGGAAGAATACATCCAGCGCATGTAGAATTAGACAGGAGCTAGCCGTCCCCGTCCAACACGTACACCTCCACGATGTAGCGTGCCACATGAGAGAAAACTGCATGAGGTTCGCTCAGAGAGGGGCCTGAAGCTAGTAATGTTCTCCACTCTTCACCGGGTCCTACACACTGATATTTTTATCCTGACTCCATCTACGGGAGCGTGCCGTCATCACTGTGAATGTTCATTAGAGCACAATTAACTTATAATTGTTGCGCCTGAAAATAGCCCCAGCTAATTAAGCTCCATTGTTTAATAACAATTCTCAATTACAGAATGGCCCATTTTCAAGGCTGCATCTCCCGTGTTTAAATGGAATTCACTTTTTGATTATTACTTGCTGAGGTTTTTTTGTGCTTATTCGTTTGGTTTAATGAAGATGTGTGTGTGTGTGTGTGTGTGTGTGTGTGTGTGTGTGTGTGTGTGTGTTTGTGAATGCACGTGTGCATTTGCTTAAGTGTGTGTGTGTGTGTGTGTGTGTGTGTGTGTGTGTGTGTGTGCATGAGCTTGTGTGCATGTGTGTCTCTGTTGATGCGCGTGTGTGTGTCTGTGTGTGTGTGTGTCAGGCAAGAGAGAACCCAAGGTTTCTAAAGCACAGTGCACAGGGGAGTTCACTCATTAACGTGTCCCGATGGTAGCCGTACCGATAAGCTCAGAGTCTCGTCCTTTTTAACCGCTGCGCAAACACTCAGGACACTCCGGGCATGACTGATTTATGGGAGGGAAGCCTGCGATCAGGACCCTGTGTGGCAGGACAGTCCAGGTCCTGTTCCTGGAAGGCTGTCCGTGGTGGTCAGGGTCATGGTCATCTAGGTTCACTGTATCACCCAGCCTTCCAGCCCGGTGCCTGGCGTCCCACTCTTCTCACAGAGAGGAGGGGCTTGGGGCTCAAAATATATGAATATTCAAATGCCCACGAGGCTGGTGGCACTCACATTGTTGCTGAGATTGACTCTTGTGTATTTGACAAGAGTCGAGAGCAGCCTTTCGTGTTCGTGGGAAAGGACGTCATGTTCTAGACCCTTCTGCCCACCCATCACACGTGATCACACACGATCACATATGAGCTGCTTGTTGGCCAGACCCTGGTACCTAAAAAAATGACCCTTAAAAAGACCTTTAAACTCAAGTGCAGTCTTATTAGTCATCTCATACCACTTGTGGCTTTGGTTCAATGAAGGGCCTGAATTGTGGTTATTACTCAATATATAATAAACTCAACTACTACTGAACTGTAGTGTATATGCTATCATACCTAAGCAGCTACTCTATATCTGAAGTGACTTAAACATAGTTAGTGTATGAAGAAATGTTTAATGAATCATATAACTCCAATGGCAGCCTACAGCTAGCAGATCCTGCTGTGTGTGAGAAGCACAACATGCTGGTGTAGATGTGCGGCGATCGTCCTCATCAAGGCAGGTTGTGGCACGGGGGAGAGTGGAGGCCACGTTAAGATGGAGGAGTTTCCCAGGGGGTGGAGCGCTGGAGTAGTTCAGCTGTAGCCCCAACACACTCCTAAATCATCTCAGCTCGCTAGGCAATTCATCTTTCGGCAGCAGAACACAGCGTATGATTTATGGACGCTCTCTTGCTCAATTTGTCACTGGCTCACAAAATATGTAATGTGAAACATTTTTTATTTGCGTTTTCCGGGTCCGAGTGGTCTCACGCTCGTTGCTAGGGTGCAGGTACACAAATGAGAGACGAAGCTAGCGGGTACATCTGGGGCTAACGACGCTAGCTAGCCAAACAGCTAACACCAGACTCGACACAGCCGACCTATTCGCTACTGTTGGTACTTGAACCAGCCAGAGAGAAGGCTGTGTCTAATTATACTTGTAAAAGCACATCTCTATTCCATGCATCCTCCCATAAGTAATCAGTATACACATGTAACGTGGCTTGCGTAGTCTAGACGAAATGTGTGTGTAAGCATTTCATTTCATCTTCAGTGCTTGGCACATACTCTTATCCCGAGCGACTTACACTTATCAGTAGACAGTGTGTGCACTTCCTGGGAAACATTAGTGTGTGTGTGCTTGCATGGTGTGTGTGTGTTATATTTATGTCCTAGCTGGGACCCCTGTGCTCTGCAGGCAGTGATAGCCGTGTGGTCGTCCCCCGGTGGCGGGGTAAAGATTGATGCGGCTCATCTGTTGGAATGGGCAGTAAAAAGTGTCTGTGCTGGTGATTGCCTGAACATCACAGCTCTCATTTCTCCGGTGCGGAGGCAACAGTAAAAGCCTCCAGACTCACAGAGTTGAGTGCTGATCTCATCCACACTCTTTTCATTAGCGCAGGGTCCAAACAAACACCTATACTGCTGTACTGCACGCCCACACACACACACAAACACACGCACACACACGCACAAACACTCGTAAAATCTTTGTCCTCCTCTTTCTACTATCATGCCATTCGTAATGTTGAGCCTGAACATGGTCCTCCCTGCTCAAATTCACCTGCTATATAGTGCAATGTGTTTAAGACCAGTTAATGGATCTTAAAGGCACTATTAACTGTCCTTGACTTGCATTCAATTGTTTTATCAAAGCTCATTTTGTGTGAAACATTTCTTTTACAACTTAATTTTAAAACTTTATTGTTATTATTGCTGTGAAATAGGTGCGGTAAAATTCATAGACACTAAATTCATGTCCCATATTTTGCCACAACAATGGATTTCCAAATGCCAAAAGAGGATCTAAGAATTATTGTGAGAAAAAAGAAAATTTGCATAGTAATGTCAAACCAAAGCGGACGTGTGAGACCGCTGTTTATTTCCCGTGGTAACAGACAGGTTGGGTGCCGGTGGGCTTAGCAAATGTGTTCGCCGGCTCCTGCTCCTTCTGTATCTTTTAATATTGCATGCGGCTCATTTAGTGGACCGAGTCTGGAGCCCTGAGCCACCCTTCTCTAGGGCATACTCCAGCACACCGGCAAACCCGCGATTGATGGCTCTCCAGTCGGCGCATGTAGCAGCGTGAGGCTAGGACTCGTCTCCACCCACACCCACCTTCCCCCCAGCCATACCCGCCCCCCCCTCCACCCAACAATCAGAAGAAGAAGAAAAAAAAAAACCCACAAACATCCCCTACCTGCTGATTCATCAATCAGACTGTCATTTTAATTTATGTGCCACTTCTTGTTTGGGTGCCATTTATTTCTGGGCGGGAACTTTGTGAGGTAGCACACAGCAGTGGGAGAAGATGCCTCTGGTTGGGGCTTGGATATTAATCCAGGACAGTGGTCATGTCCCTGGGGGTACTGATTATTACAGAACATTCAGTAATCCAGTACTTCCATGCAGGAATAGTAATGTCAGGTTTGTGGTGAAGCTTTTTGGAGTGTCCGAAATGCATGGGAGACAAAAACGGAGAAAGAGAGGTCACTTACGTGGTCACCACGTGCTCACCATGACCTGTTGGGTGTGGTTCATTTGTGTCTTCTGCAGTCTCCTCTCCATCATGACCACGAGGTCACCATGTGCAATATGCAAACCAATAATCAACCAAACAAGAAAATGGAATCATATTTCAAATACATTCACAGACTTCATTTTCTTCTCCTATCTATCAGTGCCAAAGAGCAATCACACCTTTCACATTTAGTTTGGCCAATCGATGTCCTATTTATAATACCCTAATCTAGTTTTGCAATAACCAAAAATGTTTTCCGTTCTGTTAATATGGCACGAGTCCTAATTCTAGAGGGCAAAAGCCCAAAGGTGTCTGATCGGCATCTGATTGGCTAAAATTATTAGGCACAATTTACAGAGGTCAGAGCAGCATGGGATGAACGTAGCTGCTGTTGGTCAGGGAGCCGTTGAAATGTGAGGCGTGACGCGTTCTTCTCGGTGGGCAGGTCAGCAGCTCTGGAGTGTCTCCATCAGCTCTGAGACGCAGGACCGATGAGCTTCAGCGGCGGTGGCGTGCCATCGTTAGCCGCTAATCTCCTCAGAGCTGAGCCAGATAGCGTCCGAAGCCGATCGCCGCGGCCTGCTCTCAGGGATCCGTCTCAGGGACATGCGATTAAATTACTCCCTTACTCGGCTGGCAGAATTAAGTTACGGCGGACTGTAATGCAGTTCCGGAGACTGCCCGGGTCCAGAGAGCGCCGGCCGAACGGCTGGTCCAGCCCCAAAGTTGGTGCAGCGAGGCCCCTTTAGCGCGGAACTCGAATGGGACGGAATACCCCAAAATGGAGAATTAGAGGACGCATCCAAGACTGAAATGCGATTTGAGTTGGGAGAGCGAAGCATCGTATTGATCTCAGCACGTCCAGCCCGTGGCGCCGTAGGTCTGAGGGCTGCGTGGAGGGGTTGAGTTCCACACCGATCGAAAAGAAACGTGAGATTTGTGGCCAGGACATCTAGTGGACGTTAGGTTGGGCGAGTGAGAGCGGAGGGGATGAATCTGACCCATCAGGTGCACAGAAAGGCACTGTCCTCACTCTGAAGGTGTATTCAACAGGTTGGGCTTCGTTGGGAGCAGTGTTGGGGCACTTACTCTGAAAAAGTCATCCATTACACATGACAAATGACTTCTCTCAAACTTTAATGGGATTACTTTATCCATTTCTTCCTGGCAAAAGTAATCACTCCACTCTAGTTGGCTTCTAAATTAGTCTTTAAAACACACACAAAGTTCTACCAAGTGGAATTTAAAAAAAATGACAACCCATAATCCTTTGGGCACTTCATTAAGGAAGAACTAGTCAATCACAGTAAACGACACATAAAAGGTCAGTCTAGGAGATCAGTTTAGTCTGGTAGCATTTGTAAACTGACTGAGGAGTGACGGGTCTGCTCAGCTGGATGGGAAAGTTACTTATTTCAGACAAGAGTTATTTATATTTTACTTCACCATAATGTTTTTAACTTCAGATTATTGAATTCAAAAGATGATGTAATCTCTACTAATCCCCCAGTCTACTGTGAAATGTCCTGTGTACAGTCAATCCACACTGGTCATGTCAAAATTCATCTTGTACAACTCGTATGTAGTGGGTAGTGCGTATAAACACAAATGACATAAAACACATCCCGCCCAGAAATAAATTACATACAAGGTACAGTGTTGACCTATATATATGTAATTTATGCTTTAAATATTAATACTATCCACTTACAAACAGGAAGCTGTGTGAGGTGTGGCATGGATCAAGTCAATGTGGATTAATAAAACAGACAGCTCAATCCCTTTGCTTACAGTTTATCATTAAAAGACAGAGATGGTAGATGTGCCATTCAAACACACACACACACACACACACACACACACACACACACACACACACACACACACACACACACACACACACATAGGAATAGGAGTGCAACATAAAATAAAAAAATGTTTATATTATCAACATTTCTTTAAAGATTGTTACAATCAGTGTCTTTCTTACATGTAGACTGTCATAAACCTATAACATACCGTATACCATATTCATAATGAAAACCTAGCGGTTAGTAGCAAACTGATCTGGGTTCAGCGAGCCCTCACTCGACACTGTGCTGCTGGAGTCAGGGTGTCAGGGGGAGCAGACTGATCTGGGTTCAGCGAGCCCTCACTCTACACTGGGCTGCTGCAGCCAGGGGGTCGGTGGGCGGCACAGGGGCCGTGAGGTGCCTGCGAATCCGGGCTGGGCCCAGACTCACCTCCACACGGCCCGTAGTAAAATACGGTCTGTACACAGACAGTCACTCTGAATAATAGGTCCGTGCACCGTAAATGTCAGCTCTTTAAATCACGGGCGGAGCGCTCGGGCCCGCTCCAAAAGCTCCATCACTGCTTAAACTACGGCCTTCCATTTATTATGTGTATGTTTATAAATCACTAAGGAGACGCAGCATTCCTCCCACCCGTAAAAAAAAGAAAGAAAGAAAGAGAAGTAGAAGGGAAGAAAGAGAGTGAGGGGGGGGGGGGGTGTAAAATAGGGGTGGGGGCTCGGTGGCTGAATGTCAGAGGGAAAGCGAGAATGCTGCAGGAGGGAGAGATAACGGGTGGAGAATATTGGATGGTGTCTGAGCACCACCTGGTAGAAGCTGATTAAGCTTCACAGTCAACAGTGCGTCAAAGATGGCCTGCTCTGCTCATCGAGGACCTCTGCGCCTTCCCTTTTCTGTCTTTCTCTCTTTTCTTTCTCTCTCTCTCTCTCTCTCTGTCTCTCTCCAAATGCTCTGTACATGACAAAGCCTGCGATTACGGCCTAGCTGGCCATAAAGCAAAGGGTCGTTGCTGAACAAGACATAATCTACACCGGCCAGCCCCATCTTCCCAGACCCTGTCTTTCTTTTCCTCTTAGAAACAGTGGTGCTTTTTACCCACTGCAAACAGTGGTGTGGGGGCATGGTTGGGTTCCACGGTGATGAATGGCCGCCTCCTCCAGAGATGTGTCCATGGGCAAAACAACTCGGCCTCTGTAGATCATTCAAAGTAATCAGATCAGTTCTTTCATCCGGACCCCTAACTCTCCCCATCAGTGAGATTTACAGCAAACAGCAGCTGAACTTACTGTAATCCAATATACAGTAGACGCGTTTTATGTAGCAGTATGGTTTCACTCGCTTCTCCCGTCTCGTAAAAGATGTCACATTCCTCTTTTATTTAAGCGTTGCTTCTTTTACATTGTGCCTTCAGGGGAACCATGACTGTTGCCTGTATTGTCTGTCCCCTTATACGTTTGGATGTCTCTGTCCCCATCATGTTTAGACGTCTCTGTCCCCGTCATGTTTAGACGTCTCTGTCCCCGTCACGTTTAGATGTGTCTGTCCCCTTCATGTATGTATGTCTCTGTCCCCGTCACGTTTAGATGTGTCTGTCCCCTTCATGTATGTATGTCTCTGTCCCCATCATGTTTAGACGTCTCTGTCCCTGTCACGTTTAGATGTGTTTGTCCCCTTCATGTATGTATGTCTCTGTCCCCGTCATGTTTAGATGTGTCTGTCCCCTTCATGTATGTATGTCTCTGTCCCCGTCATGTTTAGATGTCTCTGTCCCCATCACGTTTAGATGTGTCTGTCCCCTTCATGTATGTATGTCTCTGTCCCTGTCACGTTTAGATGTGTCTGTCCCCTTCATGTATGTATGTCTCTGTATGTATGTCTCTGTCTGCATGTGTGTGCACATGCATGTGTCTGTGTGTGTACATGCATGTGTGCGTGTGTACATGCATGCATGTGTGTATATATGCATGCAAGTGTGTGTATATATGCATGTGTGTACATGCATGTGTGTGTGTGCGTATGTGATGTTTGTACATGCATGTGTGTGTGTGTGTGTGTGTGTGTGTGTGTGTGTACATGCATGTGTTTGTGTGTACATGCATGTGTGTGTGTGTGTGTGTGTGTGTACATGCATGTGTTTGTGTGTGTACATGCATGTGTGTGTGTGTGTGTGTACATGCATGTGTTTGTGTGTGTGTGTGTGTACATGCATGTGTGTGTGTGTGTACATGCATGTGTGTGTGTGTACATGCATGTGTTTGTGTGTGTGTGTGTGTATGTATGTGTGTGTCTGTGTGTGTGTGTGTGTGTGTGTGTGTGTGTGTGTGTGTGTGTGTGTGTGTGTGTGTGTGTGTGTGTGTGTGTGTGCTTGGCCTTATGAAGCCCCAGCTGCAGGTCTCTCTGTGGTCTCCACTGGGTCAGACGGAACATCCCCACACATGAATGCGTTCTTTCTTCATCTCTGCACTCCACTTATGGACTGGAGCCACAGCCGTCTCACAATACTCACAATACTCAAGATTTGTGTAAATGACTTGTTGCCAGCTTCCCCCCCTCTCTCTCTCCCTCCCACTCTCTCTCTCTCTCCCTCCCACTCTCTCTCTCTCTCCCTCCCACTCTCTCTCTCTCTCCCTCCCACTCTCTCTCTCTCTTTCCCTCCCACTCTCTCTCTCCATCTTCCCTTCTATCTCTCTCCTCTCTCTTTTCTGTTTACAGTGATGGTGTTTCAGGTCCAGCTGGACGTGTGTGTGTGTGTGCATGTGTTTGTGCTTGTGTGTGTGTGTGCACACCAGCTCAGAGCCCCTTCCCAGATAGCAAATGAATGTTGAATCAACGTTGAAATGACATAGTTTTCGTCATTTATGGTTGACAACCTAAATCCAACTATAAATCAACGTTCTGAAAGGTTGAATTCCTAAACGATTGTTAACGTTGAAAAAAAGATGTTGAATCAACGTTGTGTTTGGTTAGTTATGCAACTGAAAAAATGTGGTGGATATCAACCATTTCTTTGACCATTTCTTTCCTGCACCATGTCTCCGTACAGTTACGGTATTTTCCAGGAAAGCTATTGCTGAAGTGATCGCTTGATGAAAAGAGAAATGAGAGAAATCAGTCGGAGTCGTTCAAGCAATTCAAACAAGTTTTGATTCGCAAACGAATATTTTCGGAGTCCTTATAACTCCTCCCAAATCATGTGCCCCTCACTGCTGTGTAAAGCCTTTTTTTGGACCAATCAATCATGGATTTGTTTTTTGTGATTGTGGTAAATCATAACAGGATTCATCGGTTATGTGCCGATCCGTTCCCACAGTGTCTGATATCTGTATTTCTCTTTCTGTAATTCCCAGGAGAGCCTGGGACCCGACGGCGTTCCAGGCAATCATCACGTGGTCAACCTGGCCGATAGTCCGGTGTAGCTGCGTCACCAGGCTTTTGTGACACAGCAGAGGGTGGACGGCATCCTTGCTCTCTGGGACAAACTGCCAGAGAGCGACAAAGTCGGTGCTGTCTGCCCGCCACGTCACAGACACTGACTGGACTGTCCAAAAGCAGCCTTTCCTACACGTCTGTCGCTGGGACACAGAGTCTGAAGCGGTAGGCAAACCTTCTGTAATCCAGTAGCTTCGGGATTTTCTAGTTTGGCTTGTATCCGTGTCACTGATTTCGGTTTGTGTCTGTCTGCAGCTGCTTCCTCGGACAAGGCAGCGGGCCTGCTCAGTGGCCCAGGGTGAGCCGCCTTGTCGAGGCCATTTGCCTGGCGCTTTGTCGCCTTCACCCTGGGGGGCAGACCATCGCCGGCGTCAGGGTGAACAGGTGGGCTGCTATCATGAGTGACTACAGCGTCAACAGGGGTTTTCAACGTTGATTCAACGTAGAACCGTATGTGCACTTTAGCATTGAGTCAACGTCACATTTAACATTGATTTAACATTTCTACGTTGAGCAAGACAACGGTGAATCTACGTTTATTCAACGTTCTTTTGCTATGTGGGTTGTTTCCCCACTCTGTGGCGCAACGTTCAGCCCCCCCCACTGTGGTGCCAGGGATCGCGGGGAGCTACGTCATGTTTGTGGACAAGCTCCTCTCGCTCACGTGGTGGAGGGCAGCCTGACAAACCTGAGACCGGCCGGAGTGTCTGGAGAATGAGCTGGGAACACACAGCTTAGATCACCGTTAGTCCAATGACACAAGAGTGTGTGTTGAGGCGAGATATTCCAGAGAATGACTTTGCTCCCTAGCTAGCATCGTTAATCACGTTAGTATTTTTTTAAGGAGAAATGTACCTTTAACCACTAACGAGGAGTTACAGAACTTCTTCAGTGAATCAGTAATGTTAGAGTTAATATAACTGAAGCCTTCTCTATGTTTGCATATATATATATTTATATTTTACATTTTCTCTTTTGGTGTTAGTGTTTTTCCCCCCTCTAGCCATCTGAGCAGACCTATCGTTTCTCAGAGTCACTATACAGAGCCTAATTGAGACGTATCTATATCGACTGATGCAATCTACAAGTCGCTCATTGAATATGAAAAATTGAGTTTGGACGTAGGGGGCGGGGGGCAGGAATCAATCATATAGATCAACGTGTGCAGGTTCCGTCTGCATCGCCTCCGCCCCCCCCTCCGCCGTTATTGGATATCTGCATGAATAATGGAGGGCTCGCCGACCGGACAATTACCACCAACGCTGCTTTATTAAAGCAGGATGGATGGCAGCAATGCATATGGGACTGAACAGACGTTGGCCAATCAGAAAGCTTCCCCGGGTCACCATGGTCACCGCGGTCACTGTCTTCACAGGGGTTGGGGTGGCTCTGCTCTCGTTCTCGGTTATGAGATCCACTTTCGAAATGCACTTTGTATATGCTGCAAAAGAGAGAGAGAAAGAGAGAGAGAGAGAGAGAGAGAGAGAGAGAGAGAGAGAGAGAGAGAGAGAGAGAGAGAGAAAACGACTGTTCTTTACGAAGCCACAGCACTGGGTTGTACCCAGCATGCCTGCCTAAATGTTTGAGTCGTCTGTTTGGACTTGTCCTTGACTCCAGGCCTCGCCGCACCTTCCTCTCACCCGGCCGTCATGGCCGAACGGCAAAGAAAACATCTGGAGTGTTTCGCCTTTGCTGTGAATCCGTCGTCAGCCGCCGCCGATCGACGGGAAAGAAAACAAAGCTCGTCCAGAGGAATGCAGCCTTTAGCCTTTAGCGTGCCGCGCCGCTAATCACACGCGCCGCAGAGCCGCGGAGGAGTACGTGTGAGGCGACGGCCTCCTGACAGAGGGTGCGGACACGGCCATACTCGGCCTTGCCCGACCGAACCCTCCACGTCCCGTGTGTGACCGCCCCTGGTTTATTTGTGTACATGGTCGGAGATAAGTCTGATACGCTTAGCTGGCGACTCCCCCCCCCCCTCCCCCCCCCCCCCCCCCCCCTTCCCGCCACTGCAATCTGGCAGCCATGTTTTCTCCCTCTGTGGCACTGCACACAAAGTGCTCTCTCTCCCTGCGTCATGGACAGGCACAGAAAGTTCATTGTCTTGGGAAAGGCCTGCTCGGGGCGCGTTTACAGCCACAAGTATCATTTCTCCCTGTCCCATTTCCTCCGCATTCAAACATCAGGGAAATATCGAGGATGACATGACTGGGTCCCAAACAGCACTGTGGTGAATCCAGGATCAATATCTCTCACTGAGAAAAGCACAATATCATGAAAATATTGAGCTAACGGGTGACGGCTTACTCTACGAGCAGTCTTTGACGTGTTTTTTTTTTAAACTGTGTTGAACTGCGTTCCGTCACCTACCGTGTTTGTTCAGTCCGGGCCGTCCGCTGAGGTCTGGTTTAGCTCAGTATTTACTGGAAATACCCCATGCAAAAAGGAGAAAGTCCTCATTTCACTGATATATGTTACCGATGCATCTTTGGGGGGGGGTGTTTGGAGTTTTTTTTGTGTGTGTGTGTGTGTGTATGCCCAGACGAATGGCACCGGACTTGCTTCCTACCTGTTCTCTCAGGTAAGTTTCTTTGTTCCCCCTTGGCTGGGACAGCATGGCTACAGCTGTAATACAGCCCAGTGCAATCGCAAGGCCTTTGTTCAGCCTGCTTGTAGCGCACAGTGTCAGGAGGCTATTATTACAATCAGGGTGCTCTCGTCTTCCTCACTGGAACAGACTGAATTACATATTACTTGATGCCCTTGGAGCGATACATAAAAGGACATTATAGGAGCATGTTATAAGATATGAAAATGGGCTTGTGCCCCCCCCCCCCCCCCCCCCAAAAAAAAAAAAAAAAAACCTGCACCGTCTGCACCTTTAACTTAAGATACTGTTTTTGAATAAGTCGGTAAGCGGCAGAGGACAGTTACTCTCCCTCTAACACACACGTATACACACACACACACAGACACACACACACAGACACACACACACAGACACACACACTCACACACACACACACACACACACACACTCACACACACTCACACACACACACAGACACACACACACAGACACACACACACACACACACACACACTCACACACACTCAGACACACACACACACACACACTCACACACACACACACACACACACTCACACACACACACACAGATGGTGGGGTTGATGTTCTCCCCCCGGTCTGCTCAGGTAGCTCAGGGTGTAAATGAGCCTCCCTGTTTCTCCTTCACATGGTTGGGTGTTACAGTCCTGTCTCCCCCTCGCAAAACACACACACACACACACACACACACATACACACACAACATGCACGCACGCACTTTGACAGATCCACATTTTAACACAGCAGTGGATGGAGAGACCACACACACTTGGCGCGTGCGCATACACACACACACACACACACACACACACACACACACACATCCTGACATGGTACGTGCCACTCTAGGACTGGAGATCATTAGCTTCAGCTCTCTCTTCTTGTTAATTACCACGGCCATGCTAACCTTGGCTATTGTTTTAATTAGCTTTTAAAGAGCTGATTGTTATTAAGGATTCCAATTAAACCAGCAAGCACATTGTGATGATGTTACTGCTGAAGTTACACTCAACCTTATCATGCATTACTATCACTGGGTTATTACACTTTACAGCTAGCAAACTTAGACCACAGCTCACTGATGTATAAAAGATCAGTTGTTTTGTAGTGGAGACAATAGTTTAAATGTATTTATGAATTTAATATGATTTTTTATTATTTTCAACATGCACTTGTGTGGCTAGATACATGTGATATACAATTCGTATTTCTGAATAACAGTATAAACTCAGGTAGTACAAATTAAATCAGTTAAAGCACAGAAATGCACAGAATTTCAGAGTGTGTGCGGCGTTAGCAATCGTGAACACCGCCTGTCCGGTTGCACAAGCGATGCCTGGCGTGTGTTCGTGCAAAGGGGTTTGCGGTCATCTCATTAAGGCAAGAAGTCAAATCCCTGATGAGTGCCTCCACGCGGGACGCCCCGTCTCCGGGCTGTGTCTCCCTCTGCGCATTACTGGAGAGTTACATTCGCACAGTGATAGGTAAGAGGAGGCGTGGGGGCGGGGGTGGGGTGGAGACGGGGGGTCTTTACGGCGATGTTAAGGTGCACGGCGTTAAAGCATGCCGCGCTCAGGAAGAGGGGCTGCTGGACCCCTCCAGGCCCCCGTGCTGAGCGGCCAGCAGTCAGAGAAAGAGGTCACATACATATTCATCAAATTGGACACGCTCATGTAAACTGCTTTTAATAGGCCATGACAGCAGAGGCCAGGGCTGGGCAGAACGAGGGAGGGAGGGAGAGAGAGAGAGAGAGAGAGAGAGAGAGAGAGGAGAGAGAGAGAGGAGAGAGAGAGAGAGAGAGAGAGAGAGAGAGAGGAGAGAGAGAGAGAGGGGAGACCCAGGCATACACATAGTGTGTGTGTGTGTGTGTGTGTGTGTGTGTGTGTGTGTGTGTGTGTGTGTGTGTGTGTGTATGTTGCTGGACTGGGCCCTGTGCTATGCTACTCTCTCCACGGACCTAGCGGCCCCAATTTACCACACACCACCCTCAGTGTAGCATTGGCCTCACGGAGCCTCCACTGGTGCATTCTGGGTACAGCTCGAGCGCACATTCTCATTACGTCATGAAAGAGAATGTCGAGTTTTTAAAGGACAGCATGCTCCTTACAGTACAAACAACCTTCAACACCTCGTAGAAGAGCCTTTGTTTACGCTTATCGTGTTTTTTTTTTACATAACGAGATGCACAGCAGTGGGATTAAACGACGCTGGCCTCAAAGTGAAAGGAGTATAAACATTCTGGTAATCGGATCAGATGAGACAGATAATCAAAGTGTTTTGTTTCTGTCCTTTCTCTCCGAGTTCTTTGAGAGAGCGGTTCGTCTTTCGAGCCGGACTTGCGGTCGGCGATTTCAAAGGTCGGGGGAAGACGGGAGGAAAAAAAAAAAAGCCTTTTGACGCAAGGACTCACCGCCGTGAGGTCTGACAATAGCAGCACTCCCTAAGTCAGGCTATCATAAAGCAGTTTGTTGAAGGGCTACCTGCCCCGTCTGTCTGTCTGGTGCAGGGCTCCGTAACCTGATCCGTCCCTTTCAGAAGAGGGGAGAGAGCCCCGCAGCCATGTGCTGTGCCCTTAATTATGACTATAGCAGG
>NC_135225.1:18763880-18773880 GCF_052324685.1 Brachyhypopomus gauderio
TCGCTAATTATCATATCGGTTTTCGGCGACTTCGAACTGGGAAATGGCCGCCCCTTTCTTCGGACGTAGAGGAGATTCCAGGCCGGCCCGGGAAGCGTACGACAGGACGTTACCGACTCTGAGCCACGGAGCGTCAAATTCTCCGCTCCACAGCTCCACAGCTCCAAAACAGCTCCACCAGCTCCATCAGCTCCATCAGCTCCATCACGTCTCAGCTGGCCCGCACACGCGCCGCTCTGTGCTCGGCGGCCTGGACGTACGCAAGGCCGTGTAATTGCAGCGCTGAATCGCCCTTTGACAATGTAACCAATGTTGTTCTAAGAGACCCACCCCTGCTCTCTCCCCCTTCCCCCTGCTGGGAGAGAAAAAAAAGAAGACTTAATAATTTTTCTCCTCACTTATTTTCCCAGCATGGGAGCCTAGCAGCATTCCAAAACAGTGAGAGAAAGACATTACGGCAGCCATTTCCTGAGAGCAGGGGGAGGGAGGTTCTTACAAGGCACTTCTTAATACGGTCTCTGAGCATTGAGACTTTAAGCAGGCTACTCGTCTCCAAACATCTTCAAGGGCTAAAATGCTGCCTTGGCTTCAGACCGAGCGAAAACACCGTAATGGTGACGGGGTGAAAAAGAGCAGAAAGAGTGTTTAATGTAGTGAGGTGTCTTGGAGGGGTTGCCATGATAGCTGTTATTTCCTGGCGTTACATGTCAGACTACATAACTCCATACTCTAAAACGCTATTTAGTAATAAGGAGGAGTAACGAACTGAAAGACTTGCCAATGAGGGATCCCAGTCATTTACAGTAACATTTCCGGCATATTCTTCTTGTGTCCATTGTCCTCAACTCCCCAGATGGTGTGTCTCCACGTCGATTGTCTCTAGTGAAGGGAAGGGTCCTCAAATGATCAGCGTCCCTCTGGACGTGAAGAGTAACCCTTGGCGTCCTCTCTTCCTGACCACATTGTCCTCCGATCCAGCTCGCATCAATGGCTGACATCCTCTTCAGTCTTCTAAAGCGGTGTGTATACACAGCACAAGTGGTATTGATGTTAGAGTGGATCACCTTTCGCCCGCCCCATTACTTATAGGCCTGACAAGAGATGCCTTTGCATCTTCGTGCCGTCTACGTCTGAGTTTGAGTGGCACGTCGATGGCAGCTTCTGCGTGGGGTTCATTGTATTCCGGCGACCGCGGAGAACGGAGCGGTAATTACACGTGCCACAGAGGTGGGAGTCGAGACGCTCGCAGTTAAACGCAGGAAGAATCGGCGGAGCAAATTAACACTGCTCTAATTGCGCCGCCCTTATAATAACCCCGGGGCTCCCACCCTGACCCGCAGGAGTGGCGGCGTAAAAGCCCACGCTGATTCAATCACGCTGGCCTTAATGAGGACTATTTTCGGAGCTGTGAAATTGGCGACTGCGTAAAGTTCACCTGCAGCGGGGAGCTCGGCCTGAGAGGCGTCGGATCAGCACCACGCGAGCGAGGGCGAGTGACGGACGTCGATTCACGTCCACTCCGAAGGGCAGCCATATGTCCGTCACCGCAGAGCTCGTTTCTCTAGGATTTAAAATAATGGCTTGTATTTGGACTTGGAGGTTTATTCGGCCAAACCTCAACCAAACCGCTGCGAACTGATTTGTCCAAGCCGATATCAGTCTGTGAGCTGGCTTAGGTCTAGATAGATAGATAGATAGATAGATAGATAGATAGATAGATAGATAGATAGATAGATAGATAGATAGATAGATAGATAGATAGATAGATAGATAGATAGATAGATAGATAGATAGATAGATAGAGTATTTTATTCATCCCCAAGGGGAAATTACAATGTTGAACCAGCCGTATAGATGACAAAGAACACAAATGTTCTTTGTCACAAAGAATTACAAAGAATAATTTGAAGTTAGAATCTTAAAATATTAAGTATATGTATATAGTATATACTTACAACATGGCCTATGTACGCTCACCAGGCTTTTTATTCCAGACGTCTTGCGGGTGTTCAGATGGGGGGGTGGGGGGGGGGGGGGGGGTGTAGGCCACCGCATGTTCTTCACGTCCCTGCTTAGACATCCTCCAGCTCCTCGAGAAAGGTCATCTTGTCACCATTGCGCTGCTGTCGGCTCGAAATTTGTGGTGGACGAATACTCTTAATTCGGTGACGATGACATTGTAAAAACTTTAGCACTTGACACTCCTGCCCCTGCTAAATTTGCAAGTGCTCGAAAGTTACAATCATAAAGTTACAGCCATCTTCCATAATGTACGGTCAACTGTAGTCGTGTGGTCCACACCAGTGATGAACAGGGGGAGGAGACAGTTGATGGATTGTACATGCCAGTACACTACCTACTGTAACTGGACCCTAGCAAAATTCACCTATAGCTGTCTTCATAAAGAGGCCAGTGAGTGTAGGTACAAGTTAGATGTTTCTAAAGCTAGTGGAGTTAATTAGCACACCTAACACATGTAAAGCAGTCTGTGAAGATCACGTTTCAAGTCAGCACTTTTTTACAGCATGTACTTTTTGTTGGACAAAATGACTCCCATGTTTGTTCCGTCTTTACACGGGTCCCTCTACAAACCGCATGATAATTCCACAGAACATCACTGATGTAAATGTAATTAGAGCAGAAACATGATAGGGAGACACAGGGTGCCAAAGGACATTTATTACTTGGATGGGTCCGCCTCTAAACATTCAATTAAAATATTGAGTTTCGCCAGATTTAATCCAAACGTAATAAATTACAAAGGGCGAATGGTCTTCCAGCTAGGGGGTTGTGGGCGACGCCCATGCCGGTGGGGGGGGCACTTGCGTGGCCCACGAGCTCTGGAGGAGGAGAGGAGCGTCTCTGTGCAGAGCTCTGGGCCACTGCCATGCACACTGGGGCGTGCGCCAGGGGAGTAAGCCAACACTCAGCCAGGCAGACACAGATGTACAACAGGGGGAACCTCTGGGCCCTGCCGGACTTCAAAGGCAGAGCTGAAGCTTGGGTTTCACTCGCCCCACGCTCTCTGGGCCTATCGGGCGGACCCGTCTTCGCTGGCAGCCTCAAAGAGCCATTTTTATAGGGCTGAGCTTCCCTCCCTAATTGAACCACTCTTTTATACACCCCCCCCCCCCCCCAACTCACCCACCCAGCCTATGTGCATGTCCTGTGTTACACAGGATGCCGTCTGTGTTCTGCAGGACGTCGTCTACACTGCGACTGAAACGTGGCAGGACTGCAGGTGGCATCCGATTATCTCCATTCTTCATTCAGCATGGTGGAATTAAACATCACCGTTCCTGACCGCAGTCATCTGTACTGAAAGTAGCACGTTTGCAGAAGTGCTTTTGTCTAAACTTTACACGATTTCCCTAATATTTTATTTTCTATTTTCCTCACCAAATGTCAGTTTGGACTAACCAGAGTTTAAAAGTTGCTGTAAGGTCTATGCTTTGATCGTTATTCGTTTACCTGGCCCTCTAAGAACCACTATAAGTGTAATCAAATGAGCTAGTTGAAAGTTCCCTGTGAACAAAGGAAATGTTTATTTACCATTTATACACATTTTTTTAACACGTTCTGGATGCTTAACGCGCTAGACTTGGTGCTTACGGATGTGTTTCCAAGGTGATAAACTTTTCACTTTGCATGTGACATGTGGTTTGGATGTGCACATGCAGTGATAACTTATAGGCAGGGCCCTGCGAAGGTGGAGGGTATGTAGTCTCCACCTACACCCCCACCACCCCCACCACCAGGCAATTTAGTGTCACAACCCAGAGAGAGCTGAACCATGGCACCTTTTAATTACAATAGATCTATTTTCATAGCACGACGCTCTGTCAGGTGACGAAACAACTGCGATGTGAGAAGAAAAAACTATTTACCCAGTTACCTCCTTGTCAAGAAGTCCCATATGTAACCTCGTACACATAAGTAACCAGCGTGTTTTGGTGGTTTATGGCTTAATTAATAAGCAAATGCAGAACAAAAGGCTCTTGGCAAAGTATTTTTACATTACATATTTTTGAATTAAGCACTTTGCTTCAGATAATTATACACACAAACCATGCCGGGTTTTTTTGATTTTCAGTAGCTTGCTTATTATGATCCATATCAAACACTCGGGTTGTTAAGTATGAAATCAGTACCATGTGTTGGTTTAAATTTGAAAATATAAAAATAAATAAATAAACGTCCACATGACTATAAGATTAACATTAGAGTTGCAGAGGCATTGCGTTTTACAAGGGCAACATCATCGTTAATATTTTCAGTGCTGCATAATTAACAAGTTTCAATGTTTTCATTAAGTCCTTTGTTAAAGATAATGAGCACTTTGTTCCAATTTCTTAAAATCTTATTTGAATTTCTTCTCAAAGGACAATTTAACTGGCGTGTAAAAAATGTGTATATTTTATGTATAATGTTTCTCTAGTTGCAAGCTGTTTTAAAGTTTCTCCTCCTTTACAATATGTACATAATCTACAAACATGACCCCATTCCTGTCATTTGCGCCTGCATTGCCTCTGGTAGTCTCCCGAGTTTTCCCTCCATGTAGCGCAGATGCAAATCACACAGTTCCACTGCAGAAAGGGCGCGTGATGGGGACATTCTGGGGGGGTAGCCAAGATAATGTTGATTGAAGTCATGCATAGAAGAAGTATAAGATATTTAAATGTTCATTTTTTTCATTCTCACAAATGGCCGTGAGTGCGTATCTTAAAAAGTAAACTAGCAATGAGTTAACGCTTGAAATTACTTACAATCTCAGTTTGAACCGAACTTTTGTTGCCTTTTTTTCAAGCTAGTAGGATATCTTACCTCTGCAGCTACGTGCTTCCTGTTTCGCTACGCCACTGTTTTCCTCTGGGGAAACTCACCGTGTTCTTATTGATGAGCGGTAACTTCCTGCGGGCCGTGTTCTTGTCTGGCGCGTAGTAACCTGAGCGTTTTTAGAAGAACCTTGATGTACGACTCACCGCACTGCCCTGCCACACGATCCACAGAGCACAGCTACTAACAGCGCTCTATATTTTATTCATTTCTAATTAACTGTTTTTTCATTTGAAATCTTGAAACTATAGACTGTATGTTAATTCTGCATGTAGCTCACGTCAAATTCTGGAAGATCTTGGTGTGAAATCAACTCGATCTCTTCTGATGTTGGTTGCACTCATTATTCACCAGAAGGTTCGGTTTATTGTTGCCTGTTTGCTCGGTTACAAAATCACCCGTTGCTCAATAAGATTCTTTGAGAGCGCACAAGGGAGAGGTTGATACTGTTAGTATTTATTGAAAAATAGGCCATGATTCTATGATTGTTAATGTTTTAACGCATTTAGACTGTAAAAAGCCCTGTGTGTGACGTGTTTATGTGACAGAAAATTTTGATGCAGCATATTTAAAGTGTGGTAATATGTGAGACGTTACAGTAAGCTCAAATGCAAAATGTCTATTGTTTTGAAACATTCCTTCTAATATATACACATAAAAAGTTAGTTAACAAATGAAAAGACAGTAGCTTATATTTTATTCTTAACAGAATATTTGTATGCAGAATTTTTATATATATCTTTTTTAAGTCGTGTGTCTGTGTTTGCATATACATATATATATATATATATATATATATATATATATATATATATATATATATATATATATATATATATATATATATATATTTATATATTTGTCTGTGTGTGTGTGTTCACATGCTCGGTCTCAGCTATCTTGCTCATTAATGTCTGTGTGTATAGTATCAATATGATGTAAATGGTTGGCATCCATCAGGCTCGTTGAGGGTGGTGTGACAGTGTTTGGCATGTGCGGTGCAGTGTGGCTCTGCTGGCCAGCTCTCCCTCACCTTCTCCACACAATAATTGCTCTGTCTCCACTAATTAATGTCCACTTTTTAACACCATCAAGACCATAAGTAGGTGCTGTACATTTCATTCTTACTCTATTATAGAGTAGGAATAGGTGTCTGAGATTAGGAATCTGGGCATATATATCTAGTTATTTGTTTCCAGTACAGAGAAACAGTAATACATCAGCTGCAGTGCAGAAACGCTGTCAGAGGATCAGATTTGTAAGAGAAGTTAAGAGTTATGAAGACTTTTAAATGCAGCTCACGAAGATTTGGCCCTGTGTGTGTGTGTGTGTGCACAACTGGAAGCGTGTTTGTCTCTGAGCAGCATGTAATGGTGTGTGTGTGTGTGTGTGTGTGTGTGTGTGTGTAATGGTGGGGGTGTGTGCCGCACGCTAACTGCCGCACACGGACCTGCCGCGTGGTGTGTCAGCGGTGAGGACACACCAGCTTCCTGTTTTTAGCGACCTGCTTTCACAGCACAGCAGGAGAGCGTCTGCCCGCCATCACCCGCCATCCTTCCTCACACGCCCGCACACACACACCCGCACCCATAAATCATCAGCAGTCTGGTGTCGGATGCAGCCCGGGCGAAGGCCCCTCCACGAGAAAGTGCACGAAACGCACAAAACACCTCCGACGTGTGTTTTAACGGTGCATGTTAAGGCGCTTGGTGCGCACTTGCAGCTGGGATGAAGGGGTGGGTGAACGGGGTCGAACCCGCCCAAACGTCAATATGGTGGCATCGCTTTGCACCCGCTGGAGTTGCCGACGCACGCCCCGCCCGTTCGGTACCGGTCCACGAGCACCGGCTGTCACCGACCTCCCTCTCGTCTTCAAAGCCGCGACGACAGCCCTGCGGCCCGTGTCTCCGGCCACTGACTTACGGCAGGCTTATTAAAGCAGCCCCGCTATAAACACTGTAGCCGTTGTTCTCTGGCGCCATAAAAAAGAAAACCTAAAAACGAGTGGAAAAAAAGATTTCTCGCAGCGCCTCCTCTGTTTCTACCTCATATGTGTTACACCACTGGTTAACGAACCTGTTAGGATGAGTAATTCGTCCTGGACCGGCGCTTTATTGCGCGCCGTGAATTATAAGACGTCTTTACTTTCATTTGCCGACTCAAACTTGTAGATTTGGCCGGGAAGCAGTCGCACTGAAGCTTCTTTTTATTCTCAAACGTCTGCCGGATTGTGTTGAGTAATGGCCTATCAGCTGGCGCTGGGTAGCTCTTACAGTGTGTTGGTTCCTGTGTGTGTGTGGGTGTTTATTTATTTACAGCGTGTCTCTCAAATTCTTTCCGCGTGAGACAAGAGCGCGCGTGCTAGGAGCGCGCGAGCAGTGGCGCGGTGGCCTCGCGCCTTGGGGGAACAACCCGGGACAAGCGCGTCTCTCTCCCGCTGCGGAGAGACGCGCGAATTCGGCAGGACCTGACAGCAATACACGAGGCCCTAACCTTTCATGCCCTTGCGAATTTAATTCAGTGAAATGTTGATAAGTGCTGAGAGATGTATGGTAAGTTTGGTGTTTGTCTAATCACATCAAGACAGCCCAACGGCCCAAATTTCAGTGCGAGAGTAGCCCTCATGGCCACAATAACAAACTGTGATTACTACAATCGATATGATGAAGGCTATTGCGTTGACCTTTTCCTCTCTGTGCCATATTTCACATTTGTTATTTGTGTGTCTGAGTTGATACACACGCTGTGGCTGTCTAAAAATAAGAGTCCACAGATGTGTGTGAGATGTGAAAAGAAAAGCAAATCTTTCTTCACACGATGGACATGTTTGTGTAGGCCTGGAGGTGTGTGTGTGTGTGTGTGTGTGTGTGTGTGTGTGTGTGTGTGTGTGTGTGTGTGTGTGTCACAGCACAGAGGTCATGGTAACTGACTCATTTAAACCTCTACAGTTTCTCGCTTTTAACTCTCCCAGAAATATTCACATTTTATTTCGAATTGCGCTGTCATACTGTAGTGGCCAACACATTAACTAATACAGCCTCAGTCTTCTGTCTCAGTGTATTAGTTTAGAATTGTTCAGTCCTCCTTTTTCATATGGAGACCATTAACTTTCCTATTTCCACAAATCAAGCACTATGTGGCATTTGGACAAGTTTTCCTAATTATTAATATTATTATTATTTGGTCATAATCAATTACAAACACTTAAAACCCCAGGAGCCATTTATGAACATGCTGGTAAAATTCAGCTTGCCTTGATGCCTGACAATTAAATTGCGGTTTCTCCACAGGGCATTCATTAATCTCAACTTGTCATCTTTGTTTACGCAGGTTATCTTTGTAGGTGGAGGTTTGTGTGTATGTATGTGTGTGTTTGTGTGTATGTATGTGTGTGTTATTAAGCCTGCCACCCCTCAGTCTTTTGGCAGTCTTAAAGCATTACCTCATAAATCCTTGAGATTTTTTAGAATTGCTTAAAACTGTTTTGAATGGAAAGGCATGGCTGCAATAATTATAAAGTAATACAGTGTGATCATAATTATTAAAAAAAGATCAACTGAGTAAAATTCTGAGTCTTTATAAGGGCCCTTGGGAGCAAAGAGAGTTCCCCTGTTCCTTATTTGGCAGTGATATTCTCACTTAGTCTATTATTTTCTCATTTATTTCTGTTTACTAATTCAAATATTCAGTCCAAAATCAGATGTGACATTTGTGAGCTCACACCTGTGGGTGAAGGTTCAGTGGTCAAGGGGCCTTGTTCTCCCCAGGCTGCGAGATCAGAAGACGATAATCGTGTAGGCTGTGACCCGCTCCGTCACCCGCTCCTAGAGGCTGCTGGGTAATTATCCCCATGCTTTAGCTCTTCCCTCTCACGCACATGCCAGGTAGTCCTCAAATGAGTCATGCCCCGCCCCCTTGTCCCCCACACCCACCAATCCCTGCCTTCTCCTCCAAGATGGCTTCTTTTCATGCTAATGGCCTCTCCCCGTGTCCGTCGGCAGGCTGAATGGCCCGGCCTCGGCAGGCCTGCGACGCTGAGACGGATCCGCGGAGGCGGGCCTCGCAGCGGGAGGCGGGCCTTCGTCGGGGCGTGGTGCCCTGCCACTCGGGAGCGGCCCAGATGCTAATCCTGCCCATTGTTTCAGGGTGACTGCTTCCCCAGTGCCTCGGGACAAAAGGCCATTGCATGGGGGCTCCGTTTCGCCCTTGCTTAATATTCACATTTGAATATTTGCCCAGGTCTGCCAGCCCAATGTCGAAGCTGCAGGCAGAAAGGGGCGATTGCTTCGCCCAGCCTGGTCCTCCCCGAGCAGGTCTGGAACGGTGGGGACGTGGCGTGAACACCAGCAGGACTTTGAGAACGCCACTGCTTTGACGGTGACAAATAACAGTCCATGAGTCTGAACACGGCGCTGAAGAAATCAGAAATGTTCCACATCTGTTGTTCCAAAGATCACTTATATTTGTAATTTTTTAAAATGAACTTTGGGATGTTATAAGATGTGGGCGTTGTGTTAACGGATTGTAATAAGTGAATAATAAACAAAGGCTAGACACATTTTTGCATTAATGTGTGAATTTTGTTTATTTTAACATATTAAAGTGAAGATTAAAATTCTAGAAAGCAGATGGTGTATTACATTAATCGTCTGTCACTTAACCTTCTGATGGTTTGTTTTTTTCTCACTGCTGCATAGTTTGGCTTTGTATGCTAATGAAGTTCCTTGGAAATTAAAGCGTGGATCCACACTGGAGCGTCCCATTGGACATCACAGGACGGCACCGGGGTCACCCGCCCAGGGTCACCCGCCCAGGGTCACCCGCCCAGGGTCACCTTCCAGCTCAGAACAAGTGTGATGGTAATTAATGAGAACTCTGAGCAGGAACTGCAGAGTATAGCACAGGTGTCGGATTGGCACACTGACCTGGTGAGAACGGGGGTAACTGGGAGGAGAGAGGACAGAGGGCTGAGGGGACCTTTGACAGTTTAAGAGCCCTCCTCTGAAGCTCCGGCTATGGTACTACCATCTGGCCAGTGTGTGTGTGTGTGTGTGTGTGTGTGTGTGTGCGTGCATGTGTATTTGTGTGTGCGTTTTGCGCGCGTGTGTGATCGAGAGGGGGAGAGACAGAGACGAAGAGCGTGTGTTGAGATGCTCTCGGAGCG
>NC_135225.1:18781380-18801111 GCF_052324685.1 Brachyhypopomus gauderio
CGCACGTATCTGAATTGATTTAATTCGAATAGGCTACATTTTATTTGTTCATAAAAATTCGCATCGCTTATTGTCGAATTCGCGATAAGAATTAATTTTTTTCCCAAATAGATTTTGTACCAAAAAAAACAAACAGGTTGAACGTATCTAAATACACAGTAGGCTAAAAATAGATAAAATAAAATAATAATAATTAATAATAATAATAATAATAATAATAATAATAATAATAATAATAATAATAATAAATAACAATAATAAGCATGCATTATTAGTACCGAATGAGTATACTTTTTTTTAGTGGTTTTTCGAAGGTCAAACTATGATGCTCACCACTTCCTCTCTGCCATTTTCTCTCCCTTTCGTGTGCGGAGTGTGTGTGATGTTGCCGAGAGCGTTATGCATTGTTAACTGGGTTGTCTAATTTGGCTGCCGCTAAAAGAGCACGCGGCGACTGACGGGCGTCGCGAGCCCGAAGCTCGTAATCACAGACGCGCTTTTGTACGTGCGACAGTTCGGCGAGACACCAAACGCCGAATCCGTCATGCCTCCGGGTGCATAACGGGAAACGCGGAGACAAATCCATCCTTTCTGTGAGAAAATTAGAGTGACACCTGATGATGTGGGGTTTGACACGTGTTAATTGCGCCGCAGCTCTCCTAATTAGGGATTTTCAAATTCTTGAAGTGCTGCGGGGCAGATAGCGGTGTTTGTGCCCAAATGAAACAGCGCACACACTCCTGCGGTGTTTGCGCCCAAATGAAACAGCGCACACACTCCTGCGGTGTTTGCGCCCAAATGAAACAGCGCACACACTCCTCCGTAGCCCACAGCATGACTACACACAGTGAATAATTGTTTGTGCCATTTGAAATCGATACGTTTAAGATTAACCTATTACAGTTTTTTTAATCTATGCCCTAATTTTGTATGTTTAATCTTAAGTACATAATTTTAAAACGCTGATTATTTATGAACGCAAACTTTAATCTGAATTAAAATAATTTGTTTAGTTCATCAAAGATATAACTAAAGATAACATTATTTCCCTATAGTTCTAAAGCACTAATTGTTTTTATAAGTAAACATTAAAAACTACATTTTAACATGTATTTAATTATTTTAGATATGGTATTTACTCTACTAATATGTGAAATATATGACTTTGTTGGCTATATAAGCTGACACGGGTTGGTTTTAAATATACATTATAGGTGTAAACCATGATAATACTCAGATATCAGCCATATTTATCTTTAGTTCTTTGTCCTTTTTCCTTCTTTTTAAAGATTGTAATTGTATTTTTTTGCTTCATATCTCACTCTGCTTAGACTCGCAGTGGAATTTGTGTAATGGACATATTTCTGTTTCTAAATCTCACTACCTCGGATTCGTTTAGTGTGCAGACGTCGGCGTGTGCGTTAGATTGGGCCTGTTCCTCTGGTAAATGACTTGTTACCTGCTGGTATTTATTTATATGGTGGTACGTGATGAAGCTTTGTTATTGCTCTGCCTTGGGTGAATTGTTTATGACACCACTAATGGGAGTAATTGTTATTGTTGAAATTACCTGTCAGCTGGCCCTAGCAGCAAACCTCGTGGCTCTGACAGATAGTGACAGCGGTGAGGGCTCCTGCAGCCGACCCTCTGATGACTTCTCCCTGATAATAAGAAGCACAGGGCCCCTGATAATTCGCCTGTCAGTGTTGCCTGCACATCCCCGATACTCCGCCAAACTGTTGTCATTCATTTTGACAAAGCTGGGGAGGGAAAAAAAGGGAGACAAGTGAGGGAGAGGTAGAGAAAGAGAGAAGGAGAGAGATGATCAAAATAAATGAATTCGTTCACACGTGCCAGTGTGTGCGGCAGGCCCGGTCCTGACTTCTAAACTGGGCTCGTGCAGGAGTCTCCCGCCCAGAGTCCAGTCAGTACTCGCTCCCTGTCGATTAAGGGGCAGTGGCGGCTCTGTCTCGTGCAGGTCTCGATCAGGCCCGATATCGGCCGCCCGGAAAAAAGACCCGCGGCAGGTGCGTGGACCCTGAGTCTGGATTCCGCTTTCATCGGCGGGCCCCTCTTCCAGATATCTGGGGCCCATTTGCTTTGGCTCGCACCAGCACAGGCGAGCGCTTCTGGAGAGGCTGGAAATCACGGGTGGTGTCACAGGCGGTGTTACGAGCGGTGTTACGGGTGGTGTCATGGGCGGTGTTACGGGTGGTGTTATGGGCGGTGTCACGGATAATGTTATGGGTGGTGTCACGGGCGATGTTACAAGCAGTGTCACGGGCAGTGTTATGTGCAGTGTCACGGGCAGTGTTATGTGCGGTGTCACGTGTGGGGTTACGGGCGGTGTCACAGGTGGCATTACGGGCGGTGTTACAGGCGTTGTTACGGGCAGTGTTATGTGCGTTGTCACGGGTGGTGTTACGGGCGGTGTCACGACCATGTGATGCTCCAATCAGAGTGAGCTTCCATCAGAGAGGCGGGTAAGTCAGAGGAGTCTCACACCCCTGTAGGACACCCGCCTTTCAGCGAAAAAACACAGGATTCTGTGTTATGAGTTCCCACTTGACCTATTCAGGTGTGTCACTGAACTGTAGTTTCTTGTAATTTTGTGTAATTTTCCACAAAAAAAAATTTGCCTTCCATGTGTGGAACAGACTGTAGCCGTGTGAAGACCAGGAGAGATCATTCTGTAGAAAAGCCCTTCATCACCACAACATGCAGCAGCGCTGTCTGCCTCGTCATACAACAGCAGAAGGATATTTAATATAATCTTATTGATTTGAACATGCATACCTAAATCATTTTTTATTGATTCGTTAGTCTGTTATATACATATCCTCTTAGTGGAACTTAAAACACACTAATTCAGTAATAACCTCAGATTTTACAGCTCATTACAAAACTGGGGACAGTACATGGCTTGTGGGCATTAAATTACAGTTAGTCCCTCTGCTATATATAGTATATGGTGGGCGTTTGGGCTCGAAACAAACCTCAGGCTAAACTCAACATAAATGCAATTAGCAGACTATGGCATATGAGTCTAGCAGTGTTGAAATTGGCATGCAATTAATATTGGGCTAATAATTATAGTTGCCTAATAGCCTTTCACGATCACGATAGCTATGATCATACTCTATTTTTACTCTTTCGTTCGAATCATTAATTATATACCTTCCCAACGCGGCTCTTAGCTACAAATGCTTTTCGTACGGAGGCATGGCAGCTGACAGAGGTGATTGTAAACTTGAGCAACGGTCAGCAGTCGTCTGCTGTAAGATCAGTTCTGCGTTCCTGTTTTAAAATTCTAATAATACAATTAGCTTAATATTCATTTATCATGAATGCAGAAAAAAATGAAAAAAAAATTAGATTTTCAAGAAAGCCATTAATTATCATTTCCAGACATAGTATGCACAGCATCGTTGATTATGACCATTTGAATATAAGATAAACCCACACAGATGGGTGGACATTAGAGGAAGGAGAGCCTCATTTGAATAGGTTAGCAGACGTTAATGGCAATAATGATTTATTTTTCTGGCCTGCGTTTTAATGACACTGTTATTCCACAGAGTTATGCACATCCTCCTGAGTCCCGTATGGCAAAAATAAACGCTCACGCACATTATTTGATCTCTAGGCGGTGAAATGATTTGTTAAAATATTATTATTCCTTCGATTTCATATGCCATGCACTTCTAGATTTCAGAGATAAAAAGTAATTGTTTTTACCTATGGGGCATTAACCTTTAAAGGTGTACTAAGTAGAAATTTCGATGACAGTCTGGTGAAATAATAAGAAAAATGAATGATATTTAATAGCTGTTGGGAGAGCACATGTCATATGTTGACTGTGGAAAAATCTTACATGTTGCACGTGAAACAGAAGTTTACATTTTTATTTGAAGCCAAATTGTGTGGACATTTATAAACAAATCAGAAATGTAGAAATGATCCTGTAATAACCCAAGAGAAAGACAGGCTAAAACTAGATTAAAATGAGCTCACTGTTAGACCTGATTCATACTGATCAACAAGAAAATCTTTCTGTTTATTCATTCAGCTCTCATGCTGGTTCAACATTTGACAAAGACCTTGAAGTTAAAGTTCAAAGGGTCACGGTTTGAACGAGAAAAGTCTGCAAATTTCTCACAGTGGGGATGTTTGACCTTTCGTTCTATTGTATGTGGACATGTATGTATGTTTCAGACTTCTGTGTAGATCCGTGAGGGTGCTGCATGGACGTAATTTTGATTTCAAAAGTGGGGGGGACATGGATTTGTCGCTAGTTAAATATTTGGTTTTAACCGTAAAAACTGGGGGGGACCAAAGCCGGCTTTTGAAAAAGTGGGGGGGGACATGTCCCCCCCGTCCCCCCCCCAAAATTACGTCCATGGGGTGCTGGTGTATGCGCATCAGCCCAAAGAATCGTGTTGGGCCGTGTGGGTGCTGGAGAAGCGTGTTGGGCCGTGTCCACATGTGCTTCTTATTAATAGCACCTTTTTACAGAGCCATACCAAGACGACGGAGCTGAGGAGGTGAGTTTCATCTTCTGATGAGGCACAGGGTCTCCACAGGGTCAGGCACACCAGAGCGTACACACACACACACACACACACACACACACACACACGTGACCACCTCCACTTCCCACCTCCACCTTCTGTTCGAACCCCTTGTGTGTTTACTGCCCTTTTGCCCCGTTCCCTCTCCCGTTTTCTCTCTCTCTTTCTCTTTCTCATTTCTCACACAGTCGTTCACTGTGCATCCGCAGCTACAGGCAGTAACCTGTGGAAAAGAGGCCTATGTGTGTGAGAGTGTTGGCTGCTCACCTTTCCTAACATAAAAGATGACATATTTTCACATTTTTTTGGCCTTCCCATTATGTGGCCTCACCATTAATGCTAGATGCCCCCCCCCCCCCCCTCCATGAACACGAGCAGTTAGGCAAGGGAGGCCTGAGCTAATCTTGGAGTGTCTGGCTCTTTTCCCTGGGTTATCAGTGTGAGAGGGGTGTGTGTGTGTGTGTGTGATGAGGGTTCCTCAGGTGCTATAGATGAGCTGTTTCTCACAGGAACACTCGGGCCCATGATGTCATAAAGCTCTGACAGATCTCCAAATGAACAGCCCGCGTCTTGCATTGACCCCCGTGCAGAAAACCATCAGTGAGAATAGGTTTGGTGGGGGGGGTGGTGATAACGCTGGCAAGACCTGCATGGGAGCAGGTGTCAGCAGAGAGGATAATAAACACGAAACACAGGACAAGATGGCTCCTCACTCCAAATAATGTCTTTTGGCGGTGGGCGGGTCACCTGTGTAACGGAGACGCCCACGCTGGCCACCCCACTCCTCGTCTTCCGAGTTTCCCTCTCATGATTCTACTCCTCTCCCCACGCTCACTTTGCTCTGTCTTTTCCTCTACTCCTGACCTACACTACTCTCTCTCTCTCTCTTTCCCTCTCTCTCTCTCTCTCTCTCTCTCTCTCTCTCTCTCTCTCTCTCTCTCTCTCTCTCTCTCTCTCTCTCTCTCTCTCTGCAGTCAGGATGTTAATCAGCACCAGATGGACACGGTGTCGAAATTGTCCAAACGGCTCTGAGGACGCGGGGAGCCGTCAGGCCTGCGGAGAGACTGGAATTCTTCGGCAATAAAACGCCGATTTATTGCCTCTTTGACGCGGCCGTGGGCCCCGCCGCTCCGATAAAAATCGCCGGCGCTCTGATAGGGGGAGGCCACCGTCCGTCATGGCCCCGGCCCGGCCCGGCCCGGCCCGAGCGATCGGCGTTTGAGACGGCGTGTTGAGCGAAGGGGTTCGCGTCTCCTACTGAGTCAAATGAACCTGCTAAAATAGCTGCTTTCCACAATAGGCCGCGTAATTGAAACCAGAATGTGGAGGATTTTGATAAATGGCCTGACCCTGAAGGAATGCTAAAGCCATAAATTTTAAGTGCTTTTTGGCCGTGCGTTCTGGGCAAATGCATGTCTGTGCACGTGCTCCCCCGCGCGCACGTGTGTGCGCTGGTCAGGGCGTGCACAGGTCTGTGATTTTATTATTTTTTAATAATAATGGGTTTTCGCCGTCGTTTTCGAGCGGGTCTGCACCTACACCACAACCTTTGTGGGCCCTAAAGCACCTTTTCCAGCCTAAGATCAAATGGACTATAAATCTTTCAAACTCATGAAGTTCTTTCACATACCTGCTGGCTTATATTAAAGGTTCTTGTGGGTGCGAAGCGTGAGATGCGTTTCGGAGCCCTGAAAGATGTAACAGTGTACCAGTTACTCTGACTCATAAGCAGGAACTATGTTTCATGTTTGAAATGATGTGAGAACAAAATTGGATCTAATGAGTGGCCCCTGGAAATGTGTTATTAGTTTCCGTAATAGTATCATCATGAAATAAACTTTAAAGGTGTCAAAATTAGGTGAAAAGAAAAGTATATATCATGTCACACGAAACAGCAGATATAATGCCTACAAATTAAGGAAACATTACAGAGGTAGATACAATTAGAGTATGTCATTTTGATCTGTATAAATCACTGAGAAATGCTTGCATCTGCATGAAAAAGTGCAATTATAAATTTTTTCACAACCAAAAATGTTTCCTATACTGATTTCCAAAAAAGTTTTGAGTCTTATATTAACTTCTATGACTTAATGAGATGTTTTTCCAAACAATCCCATCTTCATTTAAAACATGTTTTGTCCTCAAAGTACGGAAATTATAAATATTGTGTAAAACAAAGAAGTTTCGTGTTTACTGGCCATATCTGAGTCACAGACTGTGCAGGAGCTGCTGGCCGTCTCGATGCCGTCATTCGTGCACCCCTGGTGAACGGCTACAGGATGTAGGCTCAGCCCCGCAATGGATAAACAGAACAACCTTCCACGATTTATGATGCTTGCCACAGCTAAAACCAGGGGCCTGTATATTTTCACAGTCATAATTGCATTTTGCAGCTTTTCAATCACCGGCACTCCTTTGGGCTTTGTTTCTTGCCCTTCCGAAAGCCGAAGCTTGAAAAGTCTTCATTTACGTTTCATCGTGTTTTTTGTTTGTGGATGGCGCGGTGCTGCTTGAAGGAGAACGCCGCACGTCCTCTTCGACGGGGCTCCTCGCTTGTTGACAGTCGTTACCTCTGACCCGCCGACCCCGGGACTCTATCTTGGGCCAGATGCCTAAATATTTCCCTTCAATTTTCCAAAATAGCTTTTAATTTTACAAGTTTTATGGATCTAATATTAAGTGCATGTGTTTTACAAGACGGTCTGTCCTCTGACTCACCCCCCCGTCAGATTTGCAGGGTTTTTTTAACCTTGTGGAAGAGAGAAAGAGAGAGAGAGAGAGAGAGAGAGAGAGAGAGAGAGAGAGAGAGAGAGAGAGAGAGAAAGAGGGAATGTTTGACTGGGCCCCTTTCAGACCCACTCCCCCCACATTTGCTCAGCCCTTTGCTGGGTTCTGGAGCCGGGTAACTCCCCGTCTCTGCTGGTCCGCTCCAGCTGCCAAACCTCTCCCATGTGGTTATGAGTCCAAAACCCTCCGTCTTGAAGACCCAGACGCCTGCGCGATCGCTATTCCATGTGTAGAGCAAATGGTCGGTTAATGTGGTCCAAAGTCCAAAGGAAAATGGCGTGATTGTGTAATGCGCGCGTGTGCGGCCTGCCTCGGACTGATGTCTTAAGCCTCCTCTCTGTGGATGTGTTTGATAGTAGTCGTAAGTTACTACAAACCACACAGCTCCATGACTACGCATTTATCACAAATCTTGAATGAAAGGAGGATGTGGGCTTATGTGTGAGCATGGTTGTGTGTGTGTGTGTGTGTGTGTGTGTGTGTGTGTGTGTGTGTGTGTGTGTGTGTTTGAGCAGGGTGGGGGGGGGGGGCCTTAAGACTCTAGCCAATCCTGAAGTACTCCGGGTATTCTCCCCTGGGGACAAATTGAAGTGAAGTTGCACTGTCTATCAAGATTAAAACTCTGTTGGCTTTCGGTTCACATGTAGCCAGAGCGTGATGTGGTTTGAGTCACATCGCTTCCCGGACACATTATAAAAAGCATAGGGAGATGATTATGAGGGGGTGGTGGTGCTTCTCCGCCCTGCCTCCCACACCTCCTACAAGCCCTCAGTCTGTCCTTTAAAGGAAAGACTCCCGTGGAAGCGATGGCTGGTCACCTTCTCGAAGAGTCAGACCCGGACGCTCTGATCTCCTCACTCATGGTTGCATTCCGCTTACTCTAGCGTAGCGATCTTCAGATCGTTCCACCACTCCACTGCTCACCAGAAGACGGCCGGCCCTCCGCTGTCCTACGCCACAGAGAAACATGACATTTATAATGAACATAAATGTTTTTTTTTTTACTTTTGATTGCCTGGTGTCACTTCAATTCACAAGATTACTGCTCTTTATCGTGATCATGACTAGCGTATATTTTTAGCATGTAACAGCTCTCATTTGAACGGAGATAAACAGAAAGATGTTTACGGGTTCTGAGAGCTAAAGAGGAAAAAATACACATTACTGACCGTGTTGCTATTTGTACGCGATAGGAAAAAAACGTGCTGCAAAATGGTCAAAGCAATAAACAATAGAAATTAATTTTTGAGTGAAGCACAAACATTCTTTCACACATACATTTCCACTGTATTTTTTTCCAACCGCTGAAATTCAACAAGCCATAAATCTGGCTCTGCACACAGGCTTGGCGTGTTTTAAGGTTTCTGTGTCCATAATACCATATAACATAAGCACAGTGCAGTTGATTGGTGGGCATAAACACTGATGGCAGCTTGGACGCAGTTTAGCACCCGGCTACAATTCATCTGTAAACCGAACTCCTGCTGCTATAAGGGGGAATAAAACATCAAGGCCTGATGTCCCAGGAGCAGAGTGACCTTAACCCAAGAGAGAGAGAGAGAGGGAGGGGAGAGAGAGAGAGAGAGAGAGAGAGGGAGGGGAGAGAGAGAGAGAGAGAGAGAGAGAGAGAGAGAGGGGGAGAGACAGAGAGAGAGAGAGAGAGAGAAAGAAAGAGAGAGAGAAAGATAGATCTCCTCTGATAGGGAGAGGGGGAGAGAGAAAGAGAGGGGAGGGGAGAGAGAGAGAGAGAGAGAAGGAGAAAAAGAGGGAGAGAAGGACCCTGAACAACTGGGACAAGGTCTCTACTATGCCCTCAAATTGATTAACATCTGAAATCACAGAGCATCACTCCATAAACAAAACAGGAATTGTATTATAATCATCAATAAATGTTAGACATAACACCATCATAGTTATTCCTGAGATTGATATAGGAATTGTACTATAATCATCAATAAATACACCATCACAACACCATCATAGTTATTCCTGAGACAAATTCACCTGAACACATTCAATACATTCTGCTAAAATTCATAAACTGTCAGAGATAAATTCCTTTTTTGGAAATGTAGAATCTCTAGGTAAAGGTTAAGAGAATTACAATACTGAGAATGTGAGTTTATACTTTTTATTGGGCTACTAATATATGTCATAGGGTTGATTTATAGGGCAGTAGGTAACTGGCATCACTTCATCACTTTCATAACGTTAACATAACTCTCAAGAATAAAGAAAAAAAGCATCACACAATACATTTGCAAAGTAGGATTCAGTTCAAAATCATTTAAGATCAAAGCCAAGCATATCAAGATCAAGCACAAGAGCTGAAACACAATTTGAACACGAATTCCAGACATGATACTAAGTGATAAAATGATCTTGGCTAACCAACCACCCCCCCCCCCCACACACACACACACACACATCCTCCCCCCCCCCCCCCCCCACACACACATACACACGCACACACATCCCCCCCCCCCCCACACACACACACACACCCTCCACACACACCCCCCCCCCCCCCCCCCACGGACGTAATTTGGGGGGGGGGACATGTCCCCCCCACTTTTTCAAAAGCCAGGTTTGGTCCCCCCCAGTTTTTACGGTTAAAACCAAATATTTAAATAGCGACGAATCCATGTCCCCCCCACTTTTGAAATCAAAATTACGTCCATGCCCCCCCCCCCCCACACACACACACACACACACACACACACCCCACACACACACACACACACACACACACACATACACACACACACACACACAGGTCCACTCAAGTTACTCAGTCATTTAAGTGCTTATTATTTACCTTGAAATTGTGTTTCGGTCATTGACATCCATTTAGTGCCGGTGACCCTGCTCACACAAACCCTAATAAATCCAAACGTGTTATAGTGACTAACACTAACATTCTTGAACGATATCCATGGCGGGGGCTTAACACTGATGCTCCTCAACGCTGCTGGCTAAAAGCTTCTCGTGTGAATCGGGCAGCCTTGTTCGGACTCCAGTGAGAACAGAAAGGGGTGTTTCCATGGGCTTATCAGAAGGGTTTGCTTCCTTCATATCTAAGTATACAGGGATTCGGTTGAGATGTTACCAGCTGTAGTGAGAGAGGTTGCAGGAAGAGAGATGGCACATATTACAATGACCTCGTATAATTGGGCGTCCTGTTTTGAACTTTGTCACATGTCAAGAATCACTGAATCTGGGCTCGTCCTAGAATCACTCATAGCAATCCTGAGTTTGTGTGCGGGCTCGATGTGTTTCAACTGCAGACTTTAGTTAGAAGTAGACTCAAATGAACCAAGAGTGACTGAATGGGATAAAAATTGGTTCAAGTACAAATTTGGGAATAGTAGTCCTTATTAATTAATGAATGGTCTCTCCCGAGGACCACCAGAAACCTCTAAGGAGCTGTCTGGCAAAATGGTACAATTTTGTGTGCAAAGTTTTGTGTGGTTGTATTTGGTGTAAAGCATGCTGGGATGCGGAGGCTGGAGATAGAGTATATATATCTCTCCAGTCCTGATGCTTCACAATGCTAACAACACCGAGCTCCCCACTGCTTTATTTGAATGGGAAAATGTCTCTATCACACTGAGCACTATTGCAACTCTGATCTTCCTGCTTGGAATATTCCCCCTGTAGTCAATCAGTCCACCCCTCTGATAGATTACACTGCTTCCTTTAAACTGTCTATGGCCCATAAATCCCACAGCAGAAAGCCCTTCTGCAGAGTATTAAGACTCAGAGGCTAAATATTTCTCCCTCACCCAACTATGACCGACTATGAGCATCTGACTGAGAAATTTTTAGAGGTAGTTTAAACTTTACTAACTTCTTAATTTCTTGGTGCCTGCTAAGCTGCATAATATTGGCCCACTGTTGGTTATGGGACTGTTCAAGAAATTAAAAAAATATCATTGTTGCCCCTTTCTCTGTAGAAAAAGAAAAAACAAACAATTTTTATGATCTCATGAAACATCACAAACCTTTGGTTCCCTTCACTTCCTATTACCATTACAATCTTCTCTCTATCATTAAGAAATATCAATTTGAATAATTATATAAAGTGTAAAATGAAATTTATAGTACATTTAATAATGTCTCGTGTAAGTACTAAATCAGTAACAGAGCTAATATGGTGTTTGTAGTAAAAATGCTAATGTTACTGTATCCTGAAGAAAGTATTGCTCCTCTTTACAACTTATACCAACTTTCCAATCAAATTGTTTCCAACACACACACACACACACACACACACACACACACACACACACACACACGAGGGTATTGCTTTCATAAAAAATCTCACTTGCAAAACTACAGTCTAAAACAAAACGTCAAAAGATTTTCACTGGCTGAAAGCAAAGAGTGTATTATGTTAACTTTGTTTTAGGCCCACGTAGCCTACAAAAACAACGTAAATATTATTTCAGAATTAAAAATTAATAAGTAATTTAAAATAACTAACAATCACAAAAATATATGGCTACTTGTTTGATTAAGTGACTCCCACGTCGGGTGTGAAACCGAAAACACAACTTCGAAAACTAACATGAGGTCGCGTCATACTGACATTGGTAACCCGTTACGCGTGTTTGGTTGATAAATATGCGCACTGATATGATGGTGCGACTGGGTGATAATCTGTTCCTCAGTTTCCACAGGCTATAATTCGTCATTATGAACTTGTTGTCTTAGAAAGCTACTCTTAGTGTGCGAATAAACAGCTGATTCGTTTTAACATTAGCAAGAACCGCAAGCGCAATCAGAAATTCAAAAGGACCCAAAGCCCCTGGAGAACCGCGCGTGATGTTTTTACATGCTCTCGTTGTCTCGTGAGAATCAAATACACTGGTATAATAATAATAACAAAAACAACAACAATAACAATAATAAAATCATCATTTTAAAGTAAAAAGACGTGGAAGAAATAATGAAAGAAAATGTATTTAAGGACAAACATTACATTTACTGAAAAGCAAAATTATGAGAAAAAAGAAAGCGGAAATGTATTTCGTTATAGAATACTAATAATAATAACAATATAACTAATGTGTTTATCAGAATCTCCTTACCCAGATGCTGAAACAGCAGCTTTTAATGAGCCCGTAGAATCTAACGGACAACCTTCCAGGTATGAGGAGACTTTAAGAATAAATAAATAAAGAGGGCACGTGACTTCAGGTCAGCGGTTTATCACGAGTCTGCTATGCGGGTGGAATTTGTGGCTCTCTCTTCTGTCTTGTTTCAACTTGCAGCTCACATATTTACCTTAAGGTGTCATGACCTTGTCACCTAGGGTTAGGGGCACAGGTATAACCTCGCTCATATAGGTCTTGTACAAGACTGCTTATTTTTATATTTAAATTTTTATATTATGTTAATGAAACGAGTTATTAGAAATGAAGATATATTTATTTATTTATTTATTTATTTATTTATTTATATATATATATATATATGTATGTATGTATGTACGCTTTATGTACACTAGTAATATATGAACAGGATATATAAAATAGCAAACGTTTTTGTAAAGCGCTGTAATTTGCCACTGAGTTCCATTATAAGTACATAAGCGTGTTGTGGTTTTCTGTTCCTTCGTATAACAGTTATATCATAAGACCGATTGTTTCTCTGGGCTTACCAGGATCAAAGCGAGCCGAGGACATAAGTGGTTATTGTACAACCGACATACAATACTTCATAACATAAAACAGGACGGGATAAGCTGGTGAGTGCGTTTTGGATTGGCCCGGACTGTTGGGCATTATCACAGCGAGCAGGTGCGGGTCGCTGAGCCCTCGCAGGGTTTCTCATTAAAGGCTAACACAACGGCTATTACTGGATCGGATCTCGCCAGGTGAGCACGGAAGGCGATCTGGCGCAGTCTGCGCTGACATCCGAGGCTAGTTTACCAGCTCTTGTCCTACTAGAGGCCTAATCGAGGTGACCTTGAGAAAGAGAGAGAGAGAGAGAGAGAGAGAGAGAGAGATTCAGTCAGGTGCCGAAAGTGGTAGCGGCCACGCGCTTCTATAGAGTTGTGACCCAGTTGTTTCAGGAGTAATTTATGGATTCTCCTCCTCTACATTCAAAATAACATAATTAATTTTTTCTAGACGATAACAAACTGATTATATGAGGTCATAATATATTTATAAAGTGGCTCAGTATTATTAAATATGCGTTTAATAGAGCAAGCCTACAGAGCAAGCCTACCACCAAATATTGTGAAGTATAGCGTTTTCCACAAACCCATATCATATAAATTCATATAATGCGACTTTAAAATGGGTAGTCTACCGTACCACGACGTGTTAAGTACTCCCCTTTACATTTAGAGGCTCCGTTGAAATAGTGCTCTACCGTGAACCGACATGCACGGGTGTCTCCACGTCTCTCCAAGGAATATTTACATTCATAATTCGTGACAGGACGCCTTCTGTTCCTTCTGTTCCACAAAAGAGCGCAGCGTTTAGACTTTAAGAAACCAAGTGTAGAGCTCTGGTAGTTTTAATATGGAGTGACATACGTATGATATGATGCATATGATATGTAGGTGGGCATGTTTGAGGATCCATCTCCAGATGAATACATAAAAGCCTGAAATTCAGTGGCTATACAGTGTTAAACGACACTTACATTTTGTCCATTAAAAAGCTCCAGACGGCTTAATGATTTAATGGAGATTAATCCTGAAAATATCAAAATAGTGGTCTATAGTAGTCTACATATGGTCAGCGTTAATATCATCTCCAGTTACGTTTGGCTATTTTTTACCTGCGTTTTATTGAGTTTCACGTGCACTAGCACGTGCCAATTTCCGCAGTTGTGCGCCGCTCAAAAGTTGCGCACGGTATTAATTACCCAACAGCAAAAGCGGACAGGCATGTATTCGATTCATTGGCGTCACTTCCTCCCCCCAAGGCGAAACATAATATCATACCTTCATGTATTCATGTCTAAAGACATCAGGGTGATGCGCAATGATTGAATACCACAAACTGCGACCCATTACAGTTTCCATCCAAACATTCAAGGAACCCAGCAATACACAATCACATAAAATAATAATAACTAAACGGCTAAAGGTTAAAATGTCAATTTACAGTCACTTGCAAAGTTCTTCAAAGCAATGGATTACTTCCAAAATAGGCCACGTTACATTTGAAATTGGGCTATCATCGTGCGCAAAATGTTGTCCACACGGTCACGTGGTTACACAAATTAAACTCTTATTTCCAACAATATCGTCCTTGGGCGTAGAGCAAGAGAGAAAGACGCTGAACGCTTGTTGTATTAAATGGACAAACGGCGCTCCGGCGTCTCCTGACCTCAGAATGCAGCGCCTGGTTTCATTGATCCTCCCTTATGAGATAATGCAATTACTAACATCAATAAGGAGCTGCAAAGGGAATCATTACGTGGTGACAGTGATAAATGAGAGCGCAGAAAATAGCGCGCATCCTACCAGCCGTCCGGGGGCTTTAAGGGATGGACTTACAGTCGCCAAGGAAACAGATGACCAAAATGGCCCTGATGCAGCAACATTATGCAGCCCAAGCGCCTCTCTCTCCTGCGCCGTTCAGGCTGTTGACTTGTTGCCCGACTGATAATCGCACATGCACCGTCAACTCCTATATTAAAGTTACTAATATTAATATTAAAATCGTGTCTGTCGCATATTTATGAATTAAGTCAAATTGCATACATACATAGCTTTAATTATCAGACGCAGCTGGATGGACAGTGAAGATTATCATGTTATGTAGCATGTCATGGAGAAAAGGCGGACACAGAGAGCATAGGTTCTTTTGGCTGTTGTGGGGACCATTTCTGTCCAGGGTCTAATTTGATTCAGTTAGTTCTGACCGGTCCATGCGAAACTCCTTGTGCTAGAAACACAATGTGCACATTGTACAAAGATCGACGCATTTCGCCGGACAGCAAACTGTGTTAAAACGTTCTGAATTTCACTGCTGTTTCGGTCTACAATAACTGAAATGTAAAAAGAAAACAGGGGAATTTTCCATGAAGTTTGCTTTGCTCACTTGAGTTGCGTGTATTTAACTCGTAGCTTATGATAAGCCTGCGACTCCAACATTTCCACAGCAGTAGTTATGGTCCTGTCACTGCCAGCGTTTCCCAATTATTTTTCTTGTTTATATGCAGTGTATACGCAGTATTTAAAGAAAAATATGTGACGACAACGTGCGTTGTACATGTAATTTGTCATTGTAAAAATAATAGATACTGATATTATTTCAAAAATTAAAGAGTATAGCTTTGCTTATAACAAAACTGCTTAATGTAAGGTTCAGTAGGCTACTACTAAAATTACTGGTGCGAAATAAAACAACAACAACAACAACAACAATAATAATAATAATAATAATAATAATAATAATAACACTAATGAAGCTAGGCTATTAACAATTAAATGAATGAATGAATGAATGAATGAATGAATGTTCGATTTATATAAACGTACATTAAATGCAATGCACTGTTGAAAAGTAGTGCACACTGTGGCGTTTACATCAAGTAATGTTTACGTTTACTTTACTTTACATGACACACACCACACACACAAACATAATTATAAATAAATAAATACATAAATAAATATATATATATATATATATATATATATATATATATATATATATATATTATATATATATATATATATATATATATATATATATAATCTATTAATCTATACCGACCGGAATCTCAGTAAGAACTGATCCTTGTGTCATAACGTGAAATGTAACCACCAACCACAATCACGTTTACATAGTGGTGGAGACCCGGGGCTCTTTGCTATGCGTTTCAAGCTAAACCAAACGAGAAGCGCATTACGCAAGACTAGATGACAGAAGCGTCCAACAGCCCAAGCTGGTAGTTATGGAGGCAGGAGGTCCTGTTTGGGCACCTCTCTGAGTCATTACTCACAGAGTTCAGTCTGTGGTCAGCTCGAGTTCACTTCTTATACATACTCCAGTAGGGGCAATTGCCGTCGGCAGAAGTGGATGAAAGATAATTCAGGGTTTTTTTGTTCATCATTTGTCGTAGATGGTGCTTATATTGCAAGGGCCACATAACTTCCATACAAATACAAATAAATAAATAAATAAAAGTCGAGACTGCACGAGCAATAATTAGACGGCACGTCAGAATCGTATTCTCAGGTCATTTTCTCAAATGACTTACCGAATAAATATAACCAAATTAACACATTTAAGTAGATAAAATAGATTAACATTTCTTAAATGAATTTTCTTAAAATAAAACAGCCTTGCTTGACTATTACACCAAAGTGTATTAAAGCTACCTAACAAACTAATTCAACGAGTTGCTTTAAAATTCACTGACCCATTTTTCGCTGGCGAGCAGGCCTATATAAAATATTAATGATTTAAATTGCGCTTTCGCGGCATTAAATAGGCTAAATATGCCCCCTGAAGGACAGTTTTCCAGATCCCCTAAAGATGGCAGTCAAACATGGGCTTTATCTCAGCCCGTCTCCAGAGCACCGAATGGCGAACGGCTTAGGAATTCAAACGTGAGGAGCTTCAAGTCCCCACGCTAGACACAAGTGCTGTAATTAAAACGTCGACTGTGTTATGCAGACGGAGTTTTTGAGACTAAAACGTTCACTAAAGACTATAAAACACACAACGGCCACTGTGAGGTCTGGTCCAAAGCAGCTGCGTTGTTGTATTAAGAGTTTGGTTTCAACTGAACCAACAGCCTTAGCAGTCCCGACATTTTGTTTTCTTTTTCCCTAAGACTGCGCGTTCATGTCCCACTTTGGTTGCATTTTAAATATATTAAAAGCTGTTTGGGGGGGTGGTATTGGTTTGAGAAGTAGTCTAGTGTATCTAGAAAACAACACTCGCCTTGATAATGCAGTTTCAACCGCTATTACGGGGCCATTGAATGTGTGCAGTAAGGCGTAATGGGAACTAATCTTCCCATTTAAATGTTTGTGGCAATTTTACCTAAATGAATTTTAATGCTAAACGGAGGGTAATTCTCCCTTTATCCGTCCACCCAGCTCATCTAGCCCCCACCCTGGCCTCTCACAGGAGAACCCCACCATATAACCACGCTGTGTTGTCCAGCCAAACACTGGTCAACCACCATATAGGAGGTCAACTCGTCATGGGTCGTTTTAAAGCTGTTGGTAGGTTTTCGCCGTCGTGTTGATGTTGAAAGTACAAAATTACCCAGGTTTCCTCATCTTGTCATTTGGGTAAATCATAAGGCGCTTTCAAAGGCACGCCATTAAGGAGAAATGAGGTTCGTGACGGGTTTTTACATCCCATAACCAAAAGAGAACAACACCCACTTCGCTGGTAACTCACCACACCTAGCAAACACTTTTCATACATATATGCAAATAACAGTTGCATGCCACAGCATGGGCTCGACTCTTGGTTTATGAGACCAAAATATAATTTCTGCATTCGTAATTCGAGTTTGCGTAGGTCATATACTTAAGACGATCGAGTATTATTAGCTTTGTTCCGTATAAAGATGTCAAGATTTAATGCGTGCATTCATAAACAATAATCTAAATAAAAAATAGGCTACATTTATACACTTTACCTAAATTTCCCAAGTCTTTGTACACAAAATTTATTAATTTACAATGTATACATAATCTCTAAATTGGGATAGAAACATGTTAAACTGAAAAGGAATACTCTATCCCATATACCTGAAATATTACGTTTAAAGGTTGGTGTAATATGGACATACACACATGCATGTATGCACGCGCGTGCACACACACACACACACAGATGCACATACACCCAGACACACACAAGCATGTGCATGGTCTCTCACCCCCGAGAGCACACACACACCACACACACACACACACACACACACACACACACACACACACACACACACACACACACACACACACACACACACAAACACACACACAAACACACACACTCTTTCACCCCCTCCCACACACACACACACACTCTTCTTGTTTCAGTCAGTAAACTGATGTGAATGAGCACATTTTGGTGCGTCAGGGCTCGTCAGGTTAGCTGTAGCAGTGAACTTGCAGGAACCTCTCTCTTATATAGTCATATCGGTAAGTAAAGTCACCCTCTTGCAGCTGAAGAAATGGGTCTAATATATATTTCATTCAACCAATTATTGATTTATTCACATATTTTCTTTTTAAATGCAAGGTGATTTAGAGAGAAGATCAAAAGTCTATGGAGATGGCACACACATAGTGTGGAAAGAAAAAAAGTTCACATCCTTTTTTAAAAAATCTATTAGAAACAACATAATATGCAGAACAGTACGATAGCATTTACAATACTTAACTCCCAGTTCCTGTATAAGTCCAAATGTAATTTTACAACAGTATACAGAATCTCCTTCTCCTTCCCCCTCAGGAGTTGATATAGTGATCATTTGAATCTTTCCCTCTGTTTCTGTGAAGAGGGCACGTCCTTCCTAAGTGTCCCATGCTGTGCAGATACAGGGTTCCTTCTCACACCCAGTCTGTGTCTAAGAATGGAGCTTTGCAGTTTCTGCAGCAAGTCTGGGGGGCCGAGAGCCTCCAGAACCGAACCAATCGCAGTTCTCCGCCTCGCCAGACCATTCTGAAGGCCCGGCGGTTTCTTAAAACATTTTTTTGGTTGTTTTTTTGTTTTTTTTCTGTTTTTTTTTTTTTGTTGTTGTTGCAAACTACTGGGCGTGGATGTCCGTGACCTGTCCACCCATGGTGGGGTCTCCGGGAGGAAGCGTGGGGGGGGGGCTGGAGGTGGGCATGGGCACGGCAGGGTGGGGTGGTCCTCCATGCGTCAACATCGCTGAGTGCTGCGGGGGAGGGGGTGGGGGGGGTTTTCCGGGAATGTAGGAGCGCACGGGAGCTCCGGGCCGCAGCCGGCTGGGGTGGTGGGCGATCCGGGGGGCCCCCGTAGGGCGGCTGGCCCACGCCCATGGCCACGGGGCCGCTGTGAGACAGGTAGTCTCCTGGCATCCCCTGCAGTCCTGTGGGGAGGGAAGAACACAGGGAGGTTAGCGTTAGCGGGACGCACGTCCGAGCCACCCCAAACTGTGTGACATCATCATACGACTGAGGGCAAGAAAACGTTCTCCGCGCCGACATCGCAATCCTGCGGCGTAGCGCATTGCTAGAAAACCCGGTTCCTCAAACCCGTCTGGAACGCACAAAAAAATGGACCCTATTTTGATTTATCAGCAAGTGTCCTCACTGACTGCACTGGGTCATCCTTGGGGCAAGGCTGCACTGTAAACTGCCATCGGTCAAACAAGAGGACAGATGCACGAGAGGGGACAGTTG